>NC_088235.1:5075334-5130297 GCF_036934945.1 Oncorhynchus masou masou
GCTATATACAGTAGAGAGGCTATATACAGTAGAGGGGCTATATACAGTTGCACGGCTATATACAGTAGAGAGGCTATATACAGTAGAGAGGCTATATACAGTAGAGAGGCTACATACAGTAGAGAGGATATATACAGTAGAGAGGCTACATACAGACACCGATTCGTCAGGCTGATTGAGGTAGTACGTACATGTAGATATGGTTAAAGTGACATTCTCTAGCTCAGTAAGTGAAAGCATCTCACAGTATGAGAGCTAATGATCTAGGATCAGTTTATAGCCTTTAGATCGTAATGAATCAGACTATATGGGACAGGAAGGACCCTCATCCTAGATCAGTCCTCTCACTGTAACAAGTGTGTATTACTACAGAGAGTGGTGGTGATGTGATGACGCGGGTGGAAGCCCAGTCTCCGTATTACAGCATCGCTCTCCTCATCACTACACTAATGGGTCAACGTGCCTACGAATGAATCAGCGTAATTATGTAGCTCTTCATCTTCCTTCATTTACCGGAGTCAGTCATCTTCTCCTGTCACAACCCCCCCCCTCTTGTCAACAGTAGTGCACCATATTAGGGGGAAAGAGTGCTATTTGTGACTCAGCCACTGAACTTACCTCACAGTCATTTCTCTTTATGTTTCGGTCGAGCAGTTACATATCCCTCCCCCCCACCCCCCCACCTCTCAAATCGACATCTAAAAATATTTTAACTCTATGTACCTCGTACAAATGGGAATTCATGACTAGACGACTGATTAGAATATATGGAAATATTCCAACACATATCAGAGAGTCTTCAGTTTATTCTTCATTACATTTTCATTCAAATTGCTCTGAACTATTCTGGTTGTTGTTGATTTCATGTCATGAATGTAGAGATGTATTATTGATCTCCTTTTATAGTGTCTCCCTGGAGGAGCAGCATAAGTGATCTCCTTTTATAGTGTCTCTAGAGGAGCAGCGTTAGTGATCTCCTTTTATAGTGTCTCTAGAGGAGCAGCATCAGTGATCTCCTTTTATAGTGTCTCTAGAGGAGCAGCGTCAGTGATCTCCTTTTATAGTGTCTCTAGAGGAGCAGCATCAGTGATCTCCTTTTATAGTGTCTCTAGAGGAGCAGCGTTAGTGATCTCCTTTTATAGTGTCTCTAGAGGAGCAGTGTTAGTGATCTCCTTTTATAGTGTCTCTAGAGGAGCAGCGTTAGTGATCTCCTTTTATAGTGTCTCTAGAGGAGCAGCATCAGTGATCTCCTTTTATAGTGTCTCTAGAGGAGCAGTGTTAGTGATCTCCTTTTATAGTGTCTCTAGAGGAGCAGCGTTAGTGATCTCCTTTTATAGTGTCTCTAGTGGAGCAGCATTAGTGATCTCCTTTTATAGTGTCTCTGGAGGAGCAGCGTGTCAGTGATCTCCTTTTATAGTGTCTCGAGAGGAGCAGCGTTAGTGATCTCCTTTTATAGTGTCTCCCTGGAGGAGCAGCATCAGTGATCTCCTTTTATAGTGTCTCTAGAGGAGCAGCATTAGTGATCTCCTTTTATAGTGTCTCCCTGGAGGAGCAGAGTCAGTGATCTCCTTTTATAGTGTCTCTAGAGGAGCAGCGTCAGTGATCTCCTTTTATAGTGTCTCCCTGGAGGAGCAGCATCAGTGATCTCCTTTTATAGTGTCTCTAGAGGAGCAGCATCAGTGATCTCCTTTTATAGTGTCTCTAGAGGAGCAGCGTCAGTGATCTCCTTTTATAGCGTCTCCCTGGAGGAGCAGCGTTAGTGATCTCCTTTTATAGTGTCTCTAGAGGAGCAGCGTCAGTGATCTCCTTTTATAGTGTCTCTAGAGGAGCAGCGTTAGTGATCTCCTTTTATAGGGTCTCTAGAGGAGCAGCGTCAGTGATCTCCTTTTATAGTGTCTCTAGAGGACCAGCATCAGTGATCTCCTTTTATAGTGTCTCTAGAGGAGCAGCGTTAGTGATCTCCTTTTATAGCTTCTCCCTGGAGAAGCAGCGTTAGTGATCTTCTTTTATAGCGTCTCCCTGGAGAAGCAGCGTTAGTGATCTCCTTTTATAGTGTCTCTAGAGGAGCAGCGTTAGTGATCTCCTTTTATAGTGTCTCTAGAGGAGCAGCATCAGTGATCTCCTTTTATAGTGTCTCTAGAGGAGCAGTGTTAGTGATCTCCTTTTATAGTGTCTCTAGAGGAGCAGCGTTAGTGATCTCCTTTTATAGTGTCTCTGGAGGAGCAGCGTCAGTGATCTCCTTTTATAGGGTCTCTAGAGGAGCAGCGTTAGTGATCTTCTTTTATAGTGTCTCTAGAGGAGCAGCGTCAGTGATCTCCTTTTATAGTGTCTCTAGAGGAGCAGCGTCAGTGATCTCCTTTTATAGTGTCTCTAGAGGAGCAGCGTCAGTGATCTCCTTTTATAGTGTCTCTAGAGGAGCAGCGTCAGTGATCTCCTTTTATAGCGTCTCCCTGGAGGAGCAGCGTGTCAGTGATCTCCTTTTTTAGTGTCTCTAGAGGAGCAGCGTTAGTGATCGCCTTTTATAGTGTCTCCCTGGAGAAGCAGCGTTAGTGATCTCCTTTTATAGTGTCTCTAGAGGAGCAGCGTTAGTGATTTCCTTTTATAGGGTCTCCCTGGAGGAGCAGCGTTAGTGATCTCCTTTTATAGTGTCTCTAGAGGAGCAGCGTTAGTGATCTCCTTTTATAGTGTCTCTAGAGGAGCAGCATCAGTGATCTCCTTTTATAGTGTCTCTAGAGGAGCAGCGTCAGTGATCTCCTTTAATAGTGTCTCTAGAGGAGCAGCGTCAGTGATCACCTTTTGTAGTGTCTCTAGAGGAGCAGCGTTAGTGATCTCCTTTTATAGTGTCTCTAGAGGAGCAGCGTCAGTGATCTCCCTTTATAGTGTCTATAGAGGAGCAGCGTTAGTGATCTCCTTTTATAGTGTCTCTAGAGGAGCAGCGTCAGTGATCTCCCTTTATAGTGTCTCTAGAGGAGGAGCGTTAGTGATCTCCTTTTATAGTGTCTCTAGAGGAGCAGCGTCAGTGATCTCCCTTTATAGTGTCTATAGAGGAGCAGCGTTAGTGATCTCCTTTTATAGTGTCTCTAGAGTAGCAGCGTCAGTGATCTCCTTTTATAGTGTCTCTAGAGGAGCAGCGTTAGTGATCACCTTTTGTAGTGTCTCTAGAGGAGCAGCGTTAGTGATCTCCTTTTATAGTGTCTCTAGAGGAGCAGCGTCAGTGATCTCCCTTTATAGTGTCTATAGAGGAGCAGCGTTAGTGATCTCCTTTTATAGAGTCTCTAGAGTAGCAGCGTCAGTGATCTCCTTTTATAGTGTCTCCCTGGAGGAGCAGCATCAGTGACCTCCTTTTATAGTGTCTCTAGAGGAGCAGCGTTAGTGATCTCCTTTTATAGTGTCTCTAGAGGAGCAGCGTTAGTGATCTCCTTTTATAGTGTCTCTAGAGGAGCAGCGTTAGTGATCTCCTTTTATAGTGTCTATAGAGGAGCAGCGTTAGTGATCTCCTTTTATAGTGTCTCTAGAGGAGCAGCGTCAGTGATCTCCTTTTATAGTGTCTCCCTGGAGGAGCAGCGTTAGTGATCTCCTTTTATAGTGTCTCTAGAGGAGCAGCGTTAGTGATCTCCTTTTATAGTGTCTCTAGAGGAGCAGCGTCAGTGATCTCCTTTTATAGTGTCTATAGAGGAGCATCGTTAGTTATCTCCTTTTATAGTGTCTCTAGAGGAGCATCGTTAGTGATCTCCTTTTATAGTGTCTCTAGAGGAGCAGCGTTAATGATCTCCTTTTATAGTGTCTCTAGAGGAGCAGCGTCAGTGATCTCCTTTTATAGTGTCTCCCTGGAGGAGCAGCGTCAGTGATCTCCTTTTATAGTGTCTCCCTGGAGGAGCAGCGTTAGTGATCTCCTTTTATAGTGTCTCTAGAGGAGCAGCATCAGTGATCTCCTTTTATAGTGTCTCTAGAGGAGCAGCATCACTGATCTCCTTTAATAGTGTCTCTAGAGGAGCAGCGTTAGTGATCTCCTTTTATAGTGTCTCTAGAGGAGCAGCGTTAGTGATCTCCTTTAATAGTGTCTCTAGAGGAGCAGCGTTAGTGATCTCCTTTTATAGTGTCTCTAGAGGAGCAGCGTTAGTGATCTCCTTTTATAGTGTCTCTAGAGGAGCAGCGTCAGTGATCTCCTTTTATAGTGTCTATAGAGGAGCAGCGTTAGTGATCTCCTTTTATAGTGTCTCTAGAGGAGCAGCGTCAGTGATCTCCTTTTATAGCGTCTCCCTGGAGGAGCAGCGTCAGTGATCTCCTTTTATAGCGTCTCCCTGGAGGAGCAGCGTCAGTGATCTCCTTTTATAGTGTCTCTAGAGGAGCAGCATCACTGATCTCCTTTAATAGTGTCTCTAGAGGAGCAGCGTTAGTGATCTCCTTTTATAGTGTCTCTAGAGGAGCAGCGTTAGTGATCTCCTTTAATAGTGTCTCTAGAGGAGCAGCGTTAGTGATCTCCTTTTATAGTGTCTCTAGAGGAGCAGCGTTAGTGATCTCCTTTTATAGTGTCTCTAGAGGAGCAGCATTAGTGATCTCCTTTTATAGTGTCTCCCTGGAGGAGCAGCATTAGTGATCTCCTTTTATAGTGTCTCTAGAGGAGCAGCGTCAGTGATCTCCTTTTATAGTGTCTCTAGAGGAGCAGCATCAGTGATCTCCTTTTATAGTGTCTCTAGAGGAGCAGCGTTAGTGATCTCCTTTTATAGTGTCTCTAGAGGAGCAGCGTTAGTGATTTCCTTTTATAGGGTCTCCCTGGAGGAGCAGCGTTAGTGATCTCCTTTTATTGTGTCTCTAGAGGAGCAGCATTAGTGATCTCCTTTTATAGTGTCTCTAGAGGAGCAGCGTTAGTGATCTCCTTTTATAGTGTCTCTAGAGGAGCAGCATCAGTGATCTCCTTTTATAGTGTCTATAGAGGAGCAGCGTTAGTGATCTCCTTTTATAGTGTCTCTAGAGGAGCAGCGTCAGTGATCTCCTTTTATAGTGTCTCCCTGGAGGAGCAGCGTCAGTGATCTCCTTTTATAGTGTCTCTAGAGGAGCAGCGTTAGTGATCTCCTTTTATAGTGTCTCTAGAGGAGCAGCGTTAGTGATCTCCTTTTATAGTGTCTCTAGAGGAGCAGCGTTAGTGATCTCCTTTTATAGTGTCTATAGAGGAGCAGCGTTAGTGATCTCCTTTTATAGTGTCTCTAGAGGAGCAGCGTCAGTGATCTCCTTTTATAGTGTCTCTAGAGGAGCAGCGTTAGTGATCTCCTTTTATAGCGTCTCCCTGGAGGAGCAGCGTTAGTGATCTCCTTTTATAGCGTCTCCCTGGAGGAGCAACGTTCGTGAGGACAGGATGAAAGAGGCTGCAGCCCCACAAGACCTGTGTTAACCCTGCCTCACAAAATCATCCTCGTGTTTCAACATTTCTATGTTGTGTCACTTAGATCCTGAAACCTACAATTTCATGAGAGAGAGAGAGAGAGAGAGAGAGAGAGAGAGAGAGAGAGAGAGAGAGAGAGAGGGCGAGAGGGAGAGAGAGAGAGAGAGAGAGAGAGAGAGAGATTCACAGAGTTTGTTTTTGCAGGAATACGTGTCAGATAGTTCTCGCCAAATGGCTTGTCAGTCACAGTGAATAGAAAGTGCTGTGAACCAACTGACAGGGTGTTTGATAGACATGAGGTGATAAAGACAGAACTTTGCATGTTGATGAGACATCACTGCCACACAGACACTTGTATTGCTGGCCTTTTCACAACGTGTCTCCAAAGTGAGCATCTCCATCTGAGTAAAATAATGTTTTACCAAATATCAACATGAACTTTTAGCTGTTTCAAGATTCCCAACCTCGTCACTAGTGATAGTCGTTAACTAGCTAGTAAATGAGAGATGATTCCCAACCTCATCACTAGTGATAGTCGTTAACTAGCTAGTAAATGAGAGATGATTCCCCAGCTCGTCACTAGTGATAGTCGTTCACTAGCTAGTAAATGAGAGATGATTCCCAACCTCATCACTAGTGATAATCGTTAACTAGCTAGTAAATGAGAGATGATTCCCAACCTCATCACTAGTGATAGTCGTTAACTAGCTAGTAAATGAGAGATGATTCCCCAGCTTGTCACGAGTGATAGTCGTTAACTAGCTAGTAAAGGAGAGATGATTCCCAACCTCGTCGCACACCAGCGACTCCTGTGGCGGGCCGGGCGCAGTGTGCGCCAACCAAGGTCACCAGGTGTTTCCACCGACACATTGGTGCGGCTGGCTTCCGGGTTGGATGGTGCTGTGTTAAGAAGCAGTGCGTCTTGGTTGGTGCTGTGTTAAGAAGCAGTGTGGCTTGGTTGGTGCTGTGTTAAGAAGCAGTGCGGCTTGGTTGGTGCTGTGTTAAGAAGCAGTGTGGCTTGGTTGGTGCTGTGTTAAGAAGCAGTGCGGCTTGGTTGGTGCTGTGTTAAGAAGCAGTGTGGCTTGGTTCGTGCTGTGTTAAGAAGCAGTGTGGCTTGGTTGGGTTGTGTTAAGAAGCAGTGTGGCTTGGTTGGTGCTGTGTTAAGAAGCAGTGCGGCTTGGTTGGGTTGTGTATTGGAGGACGCATGACTTTCAACCTTCGTCTCTCCCGGGTCCGTACGGGAGTTGTAGCGATGAGACAAGATAGTAACTACTAACAATTGGATACCACGAAATTGGGGAGAAAAAGGGGGTAAAAAAAAGGGTTCACCTTCCAACAGGACAACGACCCTCAGGACACGGCCAAGACAACACAGGAGGGGCTGGTCTCTGAATGTCCTTGAGTGGCCCAGCCAGAGCCCGGACTTGAACCCGATTGAACCCAATCGATCACAGATAGCTGTGCAGCGACGCTCTCCACCCAAACTGACAAAGCTTGAGCAGATCTGCAGAGAAGAAGGGGAGAAACTCCCCAAATACAGGTGTGCCAAGCTTGTAGCGTCATACCCAAGAAGACTCAGGGCTGTAATCACTGCCAAAAGTGCTTCAACAAAGTACTGAGTGAAGGGTCTGAATACTTATGTCAATGTGATATTTCTGTTTTTTATTTTTAATACAATTGCTAACATTTCTAAACTTGTTTTCACTTTGTGTGTATAGATTGATGAGGGAAAAAGTATATTTAATCAATTTTAGAATAAGGCGTAACAAAATGTGGATAAAGTCAAGGGGTCTGAATACTTTCCAAATGCACTGTACACATGTTGGTTTTACATCGTGTGGATACTGTGGCACTGTGGCATTCTGTGGTTTGGTGGGTGGGACTAGAAGGAGAATGTTGGTCTGAACTAGACATGTACGAATCATAGCAACCAATATTGTACTTGATGGGAAAGGATTGTGACATCACGATTAATTATTTGGGTTTGCCCGTACATTGTACTAACTGTCACACCTATGTGTGTTTGTCCAATCAGCATTAATAATAGGTTGCTAGGGTGATCTCGCAGCCTAACAAACAGAATTCTGTCCTGGCAGATCTCTCATCAACAGCTAGAGGGGGAATGTGGATGGATACATGGTGTTCAGAAACAATGTTGCCACCCCACCTCTTTCCTCACCTCACCTAACCACTAGGCTACCCTGCCACCCCAACTCTCTCCTCACCTCACCTAACCACTAGGCTACCCTGCCACCCCAACTCTCTCCTCACCTCACCTCACCTAACCACTAGGCTACCCTGCCACCCCACCTCTCTCCTCACCTCACCTAACCACTAGGCTACCCTGCCACCCCAACTCTCTCCTCACCTCACCTAACCACTAGGTTACCCTGCCACCCCACCTCTCTCCTCACCTCACCTAACCACTAGGCTACCCTGCTACCCCACCTCTCTCCTCACCTAACCACTAGGCTACCCTGCCACCCCACCTCTCTCCTCACCTCACCTAACCACTAGGCTACCCTGCCACCCCACCTCTCTCCTCACCTCACCTAACCACTAGGTTACCCTGCCACCCCACCTCTCTCCTCACCTCACCTAACCACTAGTTTACCCTGCCACCCCACCTCTCTCCTCTCCTCACCTAACCACTAGGCTACACTGCCACCCCACCTCTCTCCTCACCTCACCTAACCACTAGGCTACCCTGCCACCCCACCTCTCTCCTCACCTCACCTAACCACTAGGTTACCCTGCCACCCCACCTCTCTCCTCACCTCACCTAACCACTAGGCTACCCTGCCACCCCACCTCTCTCCTCACCTCACCTAACCACTAGGTTACCCTGCCACCCCACCTCTCTCCTCACCTCACCTAACCACTAGGCTACCCTGCCACCCCACCTCTCTCCTCACCTAACCACTAGGCTACCCTGCCACCCCACCTCTCTCCTCACCTCACCTAACCACTAGGCTACCCTGCCACCCCACCTCTCTCCTCACCTAACCACTAGGCTACCCTGCCACCCCACCTCTCTCCTCACCTCACCTAACCACTAAGCTACCCTGCCACCCCACCTCTCTCCTCTCCTCACCTAACCACTAGGTTACCCTGCCACCCCACCTCTCTCCTCACCTAACCACTAGGTTACCCTGCCACCCCACCTCTCTACTCACCTCACCTAACCACTAGGCTAACCTGCCACCCCACCTCTCTCCTCACCTCACCTAACCACTAGGCTACCCTGCCACCACACCTCTCTCCTCACCTCACCTAACCACTAGGCTACCCTGCCACCCCACCTCTCTCCTCACCTCACCTAACCACTAGGTTACCCTGCCACCCCACTCTCTCCTCACCTCACCTAACCACTAGGTTACCCTGCCACCCCACCTCTCTCCTCACCTCACCTAACCACTAGGTTACCCTGCCACCCCACCTCTCTCCTCACCTCACCTAACCACTAGGCTACCCTGCCACCCCACCTCTCTCCTCACCTCACCTAACCACTAGGTTACCCTGCCACCCCACCTCTCTCCTCACCTCACCTAACCACTAGTTTACCCTGCCACCCCACCTCTCTCCTCTCCTCACCTAACCACTAGGCTACCCTGCCACCCCACCTCTCTCCTCACCTCACCTAACCACTAGGCTACCCTGCCACCCCACCTCTCTCCTCACCTCACCTCACCTCTCTCTGTTTCTCTCTGTCTCTCTCTGTATCTCTCTGTTTCTCTCCGTCTCTCTCTGTATCTCTCTGTTTCTCTCCGTCTCTCTCTGTATCTCTCCGTCTCTCTCTGTATCTCTCTGTATCTCTCTGTTTCTCTCCGTCTCTCTCTGTATCTCTCTGTTTCTCTCTGTATCTCTCTGTTTCTCTCTGTTTCTCTCCGTCTCTCTCTGTATCTCTCTGTATCTCTCTGTTTCTCTCCGTCTCTCTCTGTATCTCTCTGTATCTCTCTGTTTCTCTACGTCTCTCTCTGTATCTCTCTATCTCTCTGTTTCTCTCCGTCTCTCTCTGTATCTCTCTGTTTCTCTCTGTATCTCTCTGTTTCTCTCTGTTTCTCTCCGTCTCTCTCTGTATCTCTCTGTATCTCTCTGTTTCTCTCCGTCTCTCTCTGTATCTCTCTGTTTCTCTCCGTCTCTCTCTGTATCGCTCTGTATCTCTCTGTTTCTCTCCGTCTCTCTCTGTATCTCTCTGTATCTCTCTGTTTCTCTCCGTCTCTCTCTGTATCTCTCTGTATCTCTCTGTTTCTCTCCGTCTCTCTCTGTATCTCTCTGTATCTCTCTGTTTCTCTCCGTCTCTCTCTGTATCTCTCTGTATCTCTCCGTCTCTCTCTGTATCTCTCTGTCTCTCTCTGTATCTCTCTGTATCTCTCTGTTTCTCTCCGTCTCTCTCTGTATCTCTCTGTATCTCTCTGTCTCTCTCTGTATCTCTCTGTATCTCTCTGTATCTCTCTGTATCTCTCTGTCTCTCTCTGTATCTCTCCGTCTCTCTCTGTATCTCTGTATCTCTCTGTCTCTCTCTGTATCTCTCTGTATCTCTCTGTTTCTCTCCGTCTCTCTCTGTATCTCTCTGTATCTCTCTGTCTCTCTCTGTATCTCTCTGTATCTCTCTGTATCTCTCTGTCTCTCTCTGTCTCTCTCTGTCTCTCTCTGTATCTCTCTGTCTCTCTCTGTATCTCTCTGTCTCTCTCTGTCTCTCTCTGTCTCTCTCTGTTTCTCTCCGTCTCTCTCTGTATCTCTCTGTCTCTCTCTGTCTCTCTCTGTATCTCTCTGTCTCTCTGTCTCTCTCTGTCTCTCTCTGTATCTCTCTGTCTCTCTCTGTCTCTCTCTGTCTCTCTCTGTTTCTCTCCGTCTCTCTCTGTATCTCTCTGTATCTCTCTGTTTCTCTCTGTCTCTCTCTGTATCTCTCTGTATCTCTCTGTATCTCTCTGTATCTCTCTGTATCACTACAATCAGGATCACACTGGGGAATCTCCTCTTCTCTCTACTCCACTTCACCAGTTATCTGAATCATGAGAGAGTTACCTCTGAAGGGTCATATCTACATCCTCCACTACTACACCCTCTACAACACTCAAAATCTGCAGTTGCCTGGACCTCATAGAGAGGGATTTGAGATCCCCTGCAGTACCACGGACCTCATAGGAAGAGATTTGAGTACCACTGCAGTACTCTGGACCTCATAGGAAGAGATTTGAGCACCACTGCAATAGTCTGGACCTCATAGGAAGAGATTTGAGTACCACTGCAGTACTCTGGACCTCATAGGAAGAGATTTGAGTACCACTGCAGTACTCTGGACCTCATAGGAAGAGATTTGAGCACCACTGCAATAGTCTGGACCTCATAGGAAGAGATTTGAGTACCACTGCAATAGTCTGGACCTCATAGGAAGAGATTTGAGTACCACTGCAATAGTCTGGACCTCATAGGAAGAGATTTGAGTACCACTGCAGTACTCTGGACCTCATAGGAAGAGATTTGAGCACCACTGCAATAGTCTGGACCTCATAGGAAGAGATTTGAGTACCACTGCAATAGTCTGGACCTCATAGGAAGAGATTTGAGTACCACTGCTTGATCCACACCTTGCTCCATGTTACTTTAACCTCGTCAAATATGAAACCTTGCTAGTGACCATAGCAACTGGAGGAAGCTTGTGGTCAACTGTTCTGTTCTGCATCCGAATGATGATGAGAATGAGGATGATGATGAGGATGATGATGATGATGAGGATAATAATGATGATGATGATGAGGATTAATCATTTTTACAGCTCAGGTGATTGGCTGGTTTACTGGAGCCAGTCATTGTAACAGCTCAGGTGATTGTCTGGTTTACTGGAGCCAGTCATTGTTACAGCTCAGGCGATTGGCTGGTTTACTGGAGCCAGTCATTGTAACAGCTCAGGTGATTGTCTGGTTTACTGGAGCCAGTCATTGTTACAGCTCAGGTGATTGGCTGGTTTACTGGAGCCAGTCATTGTAACAGCTCAGGTGATTGGCTGGTTTACTGGAGCCAGTCATTGTTACAGCTCAGGCGATTGGCTGGTTTACTGGAGCCAGTCATTGTAACAGCTCAGGTGATTGGCTGGTTTACTGGAGCCAGTCATTGTAACAGCTCAGGTGATTGGCTGGTTTAATGGAGCCAGTCATTGTAACAGCTCAGGTGATTGGCTGGTTTACTGGAGCCAGTCATTGTAACAGCTCAGGTGATTGTCTGGTTTACTGGAGCCAGTAATTGTTACAGCTCAGGTGATTGGCTGGTTTAGTGGAGCCAGTCATTGTTACAGCTCAGGTGATTGGCTGGTTTACTGGAGCCAGTCATTGTAACAGCTCAGGTGATTGGCTGGTTTAGTGGAGCCAGTCATTGTTACAGCTCAGGTGATTGGCTGGTTTACTGGAGCCAGTAATTGTTACAGCTCAGGTGATTGGCTGGTTTACTGGAGCCAGTCATTGTTACAGCTCAGGTGATTGGCTGGTTTACTGGAGCCAGTCATTGTTACAGCTCAGGTGATTGGCTGGTTTACTGGAGCCAGTAATTGTTACAGCTCAGGTGATTGGCTGGTTTACTGGAGCCAGTCATTGTTACAGCTCAGGTGATTGGCTGGTTTACTGGAGCCAGGATAGAGGTAAGGTGTGTTGGTTTTGTATTCATCAGTCCACCATTTTGTTCTACAATTGCTGGTCAAAGTTGGGGTCGTTCGGTGAGGAGTGCACATTTTATACATGTTGTTTTAATATTAGGGCCTTTTCTATGGGCTGACCCTGTTTCATAGCAGGGCCTTTCCTATGGGCTGACCCTGTTTAATCGCAGGGCCTTTCCTATGGGCTGACCCTGTTCAATAGCAGTGTCTTTCCTATGGGCTGACCCTGTTTAATAGCAGGGCCTTTCCTATGGGCTGACCCTGTTTAATAGCAGGGCCTTTCCTATGGGCTGACCCTGTTTAATCGCAGGGCCTTTCCTATGTGCTGACCCTGTTTAATAGCAGGGCCTTTCCTATGGGCTGACCCTGTTTAATAGCAGGGCCTTTCCTATGGGCTGACCCTGTTTAATAGCAGGGCCTTTCCTATGGGCTGACCCTGTTTAATCGCAGGGCCTTTCCTATGGGCTGACCCTGTTTAATAGCAGGGCCTTTCCTATGGGCTGACCCTGTTTAATCGCAGGGCCTTTCCTATGGGCTGACCCTGTTCAATAGCAGGGCCTTTCCTATGGGCTGACCCTGTTTAATAGCAGGGCCTTTCCTATGGGCTGACCCTGTTTAATATTAGGGCCTTTTCTATGGGCTGACCCTGTTTCATAGCAGGGCCTTTCCTATGGGCTGACCCTGTTTAATAGCAGGGCCTTTCCTATGGACTGACCCTGTTTAATCGCAGGGCCTTTCCTATGGGCTGACCCTGTTTAATAGCAGGGCCTTTCCTATGGGCTGACCCTGTTTAATAGCAGGGCCTTTCCTATGGGCTGACCCTGTTCAATAGCAGGGTCTTTCCTATGGGCTGACCCTGTTCAATAGCAGGGTCTTTCCTATGGGCTGACCCTGGGACCTTGGTCTGGGTGTTGTATTGTTGTGTGTATTTTCATTAACACTGCATTATCTGACAGAAGGTGAATGGGTTGGAATCTGCATTATCTGACAGAAGGTGAATGGGTTGGAATCTACATTATCTGACAGAAGGGGAATGGGTTGGAATCTGCATTATCTGAGAGAAGGGGAATGGGTTGGATTCTGCATTATCTGACAGAAGGTGAACGGGTTGCAATCTGCATTATCTTACAGAAGGGGAATGGGTTGGAATCTGCTTTATCTGACAGAAGGGGAATGGGTTGGATTCTGCATTATCTGAGAGAAACTGAATGGGTTGGATCCTGCATTATCTGACAGAAGGGGAATTGGGTTGGATTCTGCATTATCTGAGAGAAACTGAATGGGTTGGATTCCTGCATTATCTGACAGAAGGGGAATTGGGTTGGATTCTGCATTATCTGACAGAAGGTGAATGGGTTGGAATCTGCATTATCTGACAGAAGGGGAATGGGTTGGAAACTGCATTATCTGACAGAAGGGGAATGGTTTGGAAACTGCATTATCTGACAGAAGGTGAATGGGTTGGATATTGCATTATCTGACAGAAGGGGAATGGGTTGGAATCTGCATTATCTGACAGAAAGGGAATGGGTTGGATTCTGCATTCTCTGACAGAAGGGGAATGGGTTGGATTCTGAATTATCTGAGAGAAGGGGAATGGGTTGGAAACTGCATTATCTGACAGAAGGGGAATTGGGTTGGATTCTGCATTATCTGACAGAAGGTGAATTGGTTGGAAACTGCATTATCTGACAGAAGGTGAATGGGTTGGAATCTGCATTATCTGTCAGAAGGTACATAAGTTTGATTCTTTGTCAAGGTTTTTGTAGAGCGCAGTTCATTCTATCTGGTTGTGCAGGTTTAGTGAACGTTAACCACTACAGATGAATTTATAGGAGTCAAATTTTGGGGGAAAAAGTCAAAATTGACAGTCAAAGTATCACCATATGGTTGGTACACAGGTACTTGTTGAAGGTTTGGTTGTTTCAAATGAGAGGCAAGAGATTGGATGAGCACAACAGGTGGAGGAATCAAGGACTTCCTGTAGTTCTAGAAGTGTGACAATACTCCCCATCTACAAGACTGTCGTTTTTATTGGGAGTGTTTGTGAAGTACATCTGTTGCCTTATGCTAAACGGTTTAGTATCTCAGTGTGAGTACACAAAACTCCAATAACCCTTGTCCCTAGCGATATTAGTTTCATCAAAACCAATACGCAATGCATCATCTTTTGACATATTTTCCTTCGTGGCGGACTCCTAACACAGGATCTGTGGTCTGTATAAAATTGAAAAGTGTTGCAGTGCCGCGGAACTGAAATATCAATGGGACTGACGTCGTCATGGGAATAGCAGAGGCATCCAACCGCTCATCCGACGCACACAGACCTGTCAGAAACACATGGTGTCAGATATCACCCAGCCCGGAGAAGACGTAATACCGTTGGAGATATTGTGGTGACCTCGGGGCCCGTGTGTTACCAATGATAGGACGAGAGCAGACAGCAGATGGATGGAGAGCATTACACCGTCCCATGGAGACCTACTGTACTCAGCAGCAGGCTCGATCTACAGAGAGGAGGGGGGAAACACGTGCTGTATGGAGCCAAAGACAGAACAACTGTTATGGACAACAGCAGTGTTGGGGTAATAGTTGTTTTGTTATGGACCTATATGATACCCAGATTGTTCATGCCAAGGGTATGTTAAGGGTGTGTTAAACTTGTTTTTAATACCTCTCTCTGTCTCAGTCTCTCTCTGTCTCTGTCTCTGTCTCTGTCTCTGTCTCTGTCTCTGTCTCTGTCTCTCTCTCTCTTTCTCTTTCTCTTTCTCATTCTCTGTCTGTCTGTCTGTCTGTCTGTCTGTCTGTCTGTCTGTCTGTCTGTCTGTCTGTCTGTCTGTCTGTGTCTCTGTCTCTGTCTCTGTCTGTCTCTGTCTCTGTCTCTCTCTCTGTCTGTCTGTCTGTCTGTCTTTCTGTCTCTGTCTCTGTCTGTCTCTGTCTATGTCTCTCTTTCTCTGTCTGTCTTTCTGTCTCTGTCTCTGTCTCTGTCTCTTTCCCTTTCTCTATGTCTCTGTCTGTCTGTCTGTCTGTCTGTCTGTCTGTCTGTCTGTCTGTCTGTCTGTCTGTCTGTCTGTTTCTCTATCTCCCTCTGTCTCTCTCTCTCTGTCTCTCTCTCTCTGTCTCTCTCTCTCTATCTCTCACTCTCTGTCTCACCCACTCTCTGTCTCTCTCTCTCATTATTTAACAATTCATAGTATAGTAAGTAATACATTTTAAAATAGCTGTAATAAAATGTCCCAAACAATCTTCATCTTAATTATTAAGGACAAATCTCTGATGTGATGCAAAAAAATTTAAATAGAATTTGAATATGATCCCTGATCAGCTGATACCATGACAACAGCTTGTCTTCCTGGGGTCCAACACAACAGTAATAAGACACGTATCAGCCAGTTCTGACCTTCTTCTGACCTTCTTCCTTCTTCTGACCTGGACACAGTGATAAATATGACATCTAGTCAAAATCCTCTCCATGGTAACGGATAAATGACGAGGGAAAATGAACATGTTTGCCAAGAGGAGGCAGTAGGTCAGAAATAGAATACATACAGTGGAAAGTAAAAGTAGGTGAACTCTTCGGAATTACCAGGCTGTTGATCGCCACACTGATAGGTAAGAGCTCGCCACTAAAACAACCCAAAATGGCACCCTATTCCCTTTCTAGTGCGCTACTTTTGACCAGGGCCCATAGGACACTATAGGGAATAGGATGCCATTATGGACTCAGTCAGGCACAGTCTGTCTCTATATAAGGCTCCGTTGTTGTCGTGTCCCCATTGGGTTAGTTATGAAGTCCTACTGAACTATGTACAGTGGCAAGTAAAAGTATGTGAACCCTTTGTAAATACCTGGATTTCTGTATAAATAGTCATCAAACTTGATCTGATCTTCATCTAGGTCACAACACCAGACAAACACAGTGTGCTTAAACTAATAACACACAAATGATTGTATCTATAGATTGTAATCTATATTGAATACATCATTTAAACATGCACAGTGTAGGTTGGAAAAAGTATATGAACCCCCCTAGGCTAATGACTTCTCCAAAAGCTAATTGGAGTGAGGAGTCAGCTAACCTGGAGTCCAATCAATGAGACGAGATTGGAGATGTTGGTTAGAGCTGCCTTACCCTATAAAAAACACTCGCAAAATTTGAGTTTGCTATTCACAAGAGGCATTGCCTGATGTCAACCATGCCTCAAACAAAAGAGATCTCAGAAGATCTCTTTTAAGAATTGTTGATTTGCATAAAGCTGGAAAGGGTGACAAAAGTATCTCTAAATGCCACCTATTCTCCCTCTCCGGCCTCTAGGTCACCTGCTCGTTATGGCGCACACCTGTCACCAGCGTTACGTGCATAATGACACTCACCTGGACTCCATCACTCCCTGAACTTACTTCCCGATTCTCAGCGTAAATCGTTACACTAAAACCCTTGATGTTCATCAGTCCATGGTAAGACAAATTGTGTATAAATGGAGAAAGTTCAGCACTGTTACAACTTTCCCTAGGAGTGGCCATCCTGCAAAGATGACACTCACTTCCTGAACGGATTTTTCTGAGGTTGTTGCCTGCCAAATCAGTTCTGTTATACTCACAAACATTATTTTAACCGTTTTGGAAATTTAGAGTGTTTTCTATCCAAATCTACCAATTATATGCATATCCTGGCTTCTAGGCCTGAGTAGCAGGCAGTTTACTTTGGGCACACTTTTCATCCGGAGGTGAAAATAGCGCCCCATAGCCTAGTGAAGTTAAGCACACTATGTTTGTCTATTGTTATGACTTAGATGAAGATCAGATCAAATTTGATGACCAATTTATGAAGAAATACAGGTAATTCCAAAGGGTTCATCCACAGTAAATGTTTGTACACAAACACCAACAAGGAGCCCCAGAATGATTATTCCCCAAAAGGCATTGGCATGCATCCCAAATGAAACCCCATTCCCTAAAAGGTAGTGTACACTACATTTGACCAGAGTCCTATGGGTCTTATTTAAAGGTCTTAGTTAAAGGTAGTGTACACTACATTTGACCAGAGTCCTATGGGTCTTAGTTAAAGGTAGTGTACACTACATTTGACCAGAGTCCTATGGGTCTTAGTTAAAGGTAGTGTACACTACATGTGACCAGTGTCCTATGGGTCTTAGTTAAAGGTAGTGTACACTACATGTGACCAGTGTCCTATGGGTCTTAGTTAAAGGTAGTGTACACTACATGTGACCAGAGTCCTATGGGTCTTAGTTAAAGGTAGTGTACACTACATTTGACCAGAGTCCTATGGGTCTTAGTTAAAGGTAGTGTACACTACATGTGACCAGTGTCCTATGGGTCTTAGTTAAAGGTAGTGTACACTACATGTGACCAGTGTCCTATGGGTCTTAGTTAAAGGTCTTAGTTAAAGGTCTTAGTTAAAGGTAGTGTACACTACATTTGACCAGAGTCCTATGGGTCTTAGTTAAAGGTAGTGTACACTACATTTGACCAGAGTCCTATGGGTCTTAGTTAAAGGTAGTGTACACTACATTTGACCAGAGTCCTATGGGTCTTAGTTAAAGGTAGTGTACACTACATTTGACCAGAGTCCTATGGGTCTTAGTTAAAGGGAGTGTACACTACATGTGACCAGAGTCCTATGGGTCTTAGTTAAAGGTAGTGTACACTACATTTGACCAGAGTCCTATGGGTCTTAGTTAAAGGTCTTAGTTAAAGGTAGTGTACACTACATGTGACCAGAGTCCTATGGGTCTTAGTTAAAGGTAGTGTACACTACATGTGACCAGAGTCCTATGGGTCTTAGTTAAAGGTAGTGTACACTACATGTGACCAGAGTCCTATGGGTCTTAGTTAAAGGTAGTGTACACTACATTTGACCAGAGTCCTATGGGTCTTAGTTAAAGGTAGTGTACACTACATGTGACCAGAGTCCTATGGGTCTTAGTTAAAGGTAGTGTACACTACATGTGACCAGTGTCCTATGGGTCTTAGTTAAAGGTAGTGTACACTACATGTGACCAGAGTCCTATGGGTCTTAGTTCAAGGTAGTGTACACTACATGTGACCAGTGTCCTATGGGTCTTAGTTAAAGGTCTTAGTTAAAGGTAGTGTACACTACATTTGACCAGAGTCCTATGGGTCTTAGTTAAAGGTCTTAGTTAAAGGTAGTGTACACTACATTTGACCAGAGTCCTATGGGTCTTAGTTAAAGGTAGTGTACACTACATGTGACCAGAGACCTATGGGTCTTAGTTAAAGGTTGAACACTGTCATGGGAAATCGGGAGCCATTTGAGTGCCATTTCTTTAGTGTAAGTTACCATTTACTCATTATAACACAGCGGATTCATTTCATCTTTGACCTTACAATATCGTGTAGGAGGCATGTGAAGAACACCGAGGTAAAAATGGATGCCAATGTCACAAGCCTGAAATGTAACAGCTCAATGTGAGACTTTCAACCAAGAGTCATTTGATCTTGAAAATAGAAAAAGAATCCAGGCATGTGAATGGTTATGATGCTATTACATGTGTTCAATGTGTCAGGTCTATTGACTCTGCTGTCTGGCTGGCTACGTTAATGGCCATATGATTACCATCCAACATGTCAACACCCCCACACAGGGGGGCACCGACACAGAGCACTCTCTGGCTCTTGACTGACAGACATGGTAATGATTGCTGGATCATTCCTATAGAGATGTGACTCTGTTTGCACACCAAAGTGGGGGGTTCAACTCCCACAACGCCATGTGAGGAAGCAGGGCTGACAGGAAATGTGGTGTGGATGTGAAACAACCTTTCGATTTATCCTTGGGTCCTACCCCCCTACATAACCTGTGGTGGAACTGTAGTGAACAAGGGAAGGAGTGACAACATTTTCACATCCTTGGGTCCTACCCCCCTACATAACCTGTGGTGGAACTGTAGTGAACAAGGGAAGGAGTGACAACATTTTCACATCCTTGGGTCCTACCCCCCTACATAACCTGTGGTGGAACTGTAGTGAACGAGGGAAGGACTGACAACATTTTCACATCCTTGGGTCCTACCCCCCTACATAACCTGTGGTGGAACTGTAGTGTACAAGGGAAGGAGTGACAACATTTTCACATCCTTGGGTCCTACCCCCTACATAACCTGTGGTGGAACTGTAGTGTACAAGGGAAGGACTGACAACATTTTCACATCCTTGGGTCCTACCCCCCTACATACCCTGTGGTGGAACTGTAGTGTACAAGGGAAGGAGTGACAACATTTTCACATCCTTGGGTCCTACCCCCCTACATAACCTGTGGTGGAACTGTAGTGTACAAGGGAAGGAGTGACAACATTTTCACATCCTTGGGTCCTACCCCCTACATACCCTGTGGTGGAACTGTAGTGTACAAGGGAAGGAGTGACAACATTTTCACATCCTTGGGTCCTACCCCTACATAACCTGTGGTGGAACTGTAGTGTACAAGGGAAGGAGTGACAACATTTTCACATCCTTGGGTCCTACCCCCCTACATAACCTGTGGTGGAACTGTAGTGTACAAGGGAAGGACTGACAACATTTTCACATCCTTGGGTCCTACCCCCCTACATAACCTGTGGTGGAACTGTAGTGTACAAGGGAAGGACTGACAACATTTTCACATCCTTGGGTCCTACCCCCCTACATAACCTGTGGTGGAACTGTAGTGTACAAGGGAAGGAGTGACAACATTTTCACATCCTTGGGTCCTACCCTACTACTAACCAGTCCTGTTAATAACAACCTCTACTACTACTAACCAGTCCTGTTAATAACAACCTCTACTACTACTAACCAGTCCTGTTAATAACAACCTCTACTACTACTAACCCTAACCAGTCCTGTTAATAACAACCTCTACTACTACTAACCCTAACCAGTCCTGTTAATAACAACCTCTACTACTACTAACCAGTCCTGTTAATAACAACCTCTACTACTACTAACCTGTCCTGTTAATAACAACCTCTACTACTACTAACCAGTCCTATTAATAACAACCTCTACTACTACTAACCAGTCCTGTTAATAACAACCTCTACTACTACTAACCAGTCCTGTTATTAACAACCTCTACTACTACTACTAACCAGTCCTGTTAATAACAACCTCTACTACTACTAACCAGTCCTATTAATAACAACCTCTACTACTACTAACCAGTCCTGTTAATAACAACCTCTACTACTACTAACCAGTCCTGAAAATATCAACCTCTACTACTACTAACCAGTCCTGTTAATAACAACCTCTACTACTACTAACCAGCCCTGTTAATAACAACCTCTACTACTACTAACCAGTCCTGTTAATAACAACCTCTACTACTACTAACCAGTCCTATTAATAACAACCTCTACTACTACTAACCAGTCCTGTTAATAACAAACTCTACTACTACTAACCCTAACCAGTCCAGTTAATAACAATCTCTACTACTACTAACCAGCCCTGTTAATAACAACCTCTACTACTACTAACCAGTCCTGTTAATAACAAACTCTACTACTACTAACCAGTCCTGTTAATAACAACCTCTACTACCACTAACCAGTCCTGTTAATAACAACCTCTACTACTACTAACCAGTCCTGTTAATAACAACCTCTACTACTACTAACCAGTCCTGTTAATAACAACCTCTACTACTACTAACCAGTCCTGTTAATAACAACCTCTACTACTACTAACCAGTCCTGTTATTAACAACCTCTACTACTACTAACCAGTCCTGTTATTAACAACCTCTACTACTACTAACCAGTCCTGTTAATAACAACCTCTACTACTACTAACCAGTCCTGTTAATAACAACCTCTACTACTACTAACCAGTCCTGTTAATAACAACCTCTACTACTACTAACCAGTCCTGTTAATAACAACCTCTACTACTACTAACCAGTCCTGTTAATAACAAACTCTACTACTACTAACCCTAACCAGTCCAGTTAATAACAACCTCTACTACTACCAACCAGCCCTGTTAATAACAACCTCTACTACTACTAACCAGTCCTGTTAATAACAACCTCTACTACTACTAACCATTCCTGTTAATAACAACCTCTACTACTACTAACCAGTCCTGTTAATAACAAACTCTACTACTACTAACCAGTCCTGTTAATAACAACCTCTACTACTACTACCAGCCCTGTTAATAACAACCTCTACTACTACTAACCAGTCCTGTTAATAACAACCTCTACTACTACTAACCAGTCCTGTTAATAACAACCTCTACTACTACTAACCAGTCCTGTTAATAACAACCTCTACTACTACTAACCAGTCCTGTTAATAACAACCTCTACTACTACTAACCAGTCATGTTAATAACAAACTCTACTACTACTAACCAGTCCTGTTAATAACAACCTCTACTACTACTAACCAGTCCTGTTAATAACAACATCTACTACTACTACCAGCCCTGTTAATAACAACCTCTACTACTACTAACCAGTCCTGTTAATAACAACCTCTACTACTACTAACCAGTCCTGTTAATAACAACCTCTACTACTACTAACCAGTCCTGTTAATAACAACCTCTACTACTAGTAACCAGTCCTGTTAATAACAACCTCTACTACTACTAACCAGTCCTGTTAATAACAACCTCTACTACTACTAACCAGTCCTGTTAATAACAACCTCTACTACTACTAACCAGTCCAGTTAATAACAACCTCTACTACTACTAACCAGTCCTGTTCATAACAACCTCTACTACTACTAACCAGTCCTGTTAATAACAACCTCTACTACTACTAACCAGTCCTGTTCATAACAACCTCTACTTTGAATACATAGTATCTAATCATTCAAGACAAGATATCTTAACTTCATGTTCAATATGTTTGATCTTATGTAATACTATATACTGCTGTCATGTCATTGTATTTTTACAACAGGACAAGTTTCCACTGTGTTTTCAGGGAGCTACATGTATGTGAGGATTAAAGCACAAGCTGAATGAATGGTGAAATTGTCACGCCTTGGTCTTAGTATTTTGTGTTTTAGTTTATTAGTTGGTCAGGCCAGGGTGTGACATGGGTTTATTGTTTGTTGTAATTCTTAGTGGGGTTTTTTAGTTATTGGGATTGTAGCTGATTAGGGGGTGTGTGTTACATAGGTTTAGCTGCCTGAGGCGGTTCTCAATCAGAGTCAGGTGATTCTCGTTGTCTCTGTTTGGGAACCGTATTTAGGTAGCCAGGGTTTCGCTTTGTATTTCGTGGGTGATTGTTCCTGTCTCTGTGTAGTGTTCACCAGATAGGCTGTAATAGGTTTCACGTTCCGTTTTGTTGTTTTGTAATTATTAGTTATTTCATGTATAGTTCTGTTGTTTGTTTCCCTAATAAACATGAGTAACCAACACGCTGCATTTCGGTCCGACTTTCTTGCGACAAACGAAGAACGTCGTTACAGAAATGCTGTTCTCAACGACCAAACACGACATTCCTGATTGATGCTGTGAACATACTCAGATGTTAAAGAATACTGTCGCTGCTTTAAATTGACGTTCACCACCATAGAATATAATTGTCACGTCCTGGCCATAGTTTACTTTTTATGTTTCTATGTTTTGGTTGGACAGGGTGTGATCTGAGTGGGCATTCTATGTTGGATGTCTTGTTTGTCTATTTCTGTGTTTGGCCTGGTATGGTTCTCAATCAGGGGCAGGTGTTAGTCATTGTCTCTGATTGGGAACCATATTTAGGTGTGTTGTTCTGTCTCTGTGTTTTGCACCAGATAGGGCTGTTTTCGGTTTTCGTACGTTTGTTATTTTGTTAGTTTATCGTGTGTAGTTTCCGTATTAAATAAAATGAATCAAAACTACGCTGCATTTTGGTCCGCTCCTCCTTCCCACAACGAAAGCCGTGACAATAATACTGTCGCTGCTTTAAATTGATATTCACCACCACAGAACAACAGGAGTTAGAATCTCTATGTTCACAGCAGTCGGTAAAACTGAGAGGTGCTGCTGGTCTAGACCTTTCACTGAACCGTGTTTTGTAACATGTTTGAAATCAGACGTTGGAGTTGCATCAGGCCAGATTTCACGGAGTCCTCAGACAGACAGACTCAGATCTCCTGAGGAGACATTTCCATGTCAAAAGGAAGATCGCTGAGATTGAAAGTAAAGCGGTTTTCCACCTCTTTTCAAATATTATTTATTTTGGTAGAGTACCACACAGGAATAGACATGTCAAATTGCATTTCCCCACATAAGACATCCTGATAGTTCACCCTCTCCTCATCTAAAGCTTTATAAAAGCCTGTTAACTGTCAATCCACACATCTCAAGACAACAGGTAGGTATCCCAAATGACACCCTATTCCCTGTATAGTGCACTACTATGGCACTATATTCCCTATATAGTGCATTACTATGGCACCCTATTCTCTATATAGTGCACTACTATGGCACCCTATTCCCTGTATAGTGCACTACTATTGCACCCTAATCCCTGTATAGTGCACTACTATGGCACCCTAATCCCTGTATAGTGCACTACTATGGCACCCTATTCCCTATATAGTGCACTACAATGGCACCCTATTCCCTGTATAGTGCACTACTGTGGCACCCTATTCCTTATATAGCGCACTACTATTGCACCCTATTCCCTATATAGTGCACTACTGTGGCACCCTATTCCCTATGTAGCGTACTACTTTTGACAAGGGACCATTTTCCCAAGGCTAAGGTCATAGGGGTATCGTCAAATCTCAGAGTATATCATGTTCAATAAATTGATTGAGTTCTATTTTGCCACTTCTAGGCTACTGCCTGTTTATTTGTCTCAATATATTTTATGGTGTGTAGCCTAGCATGTGCTAAATCTGGGATTTAGTGCGTTTGTGTTGGGTAAGCAAAACATTAGAATAAGCCATAGTAGTGCACTATGTAGGGAATAGGGTGCAATAGTAGTGCGCTATATAAGGAATAGGGTGCCACAGTAGTGCACTATACAGGGAATAGGGTGCCATTGTAGTGCACTATATAGGGAATAGGGTGCCATAGTAGTGCACTATACAGGGATTAGGGTGCAATAGTAGTGCACTATACAGGGAATAGGGTGCCATAGTAGTGCACTATATAGGGAGTAGGGTGCCATAGTAGTGCAATATATAGGGAATAAGGTGCTATTGGGGATGTATCCCAACAGGTATCAGTCATAAGAGTCTTCCTGATGCTCACACCCTGATCTGTTTCACCTGTCTTTGTGATTGTCTCCACCCCCTACCAGGTGTCGGCCATCTTCTCCATTATCCCCTGTGTATTTATACCTGTGTTCTCTGTTTGTCTGTTGCCAGTTCGTTTCGTTTCATGAAACCTACCATTGTTTGTTCCCCTGCTCCTGTCTGTTCTTGCTCCTGTTTTCTAGTCCTTCCTGGTTTTGACCATTCTGCCTGCCCTGATCCTGAGCCCGCTGTTCTGTACCTTACCCCACGATACTGGATTATTGACCCTGGCGAACCCTGACCCTGAGCCCGCTGTTCTGTACCTTACCCCACGATACTGGATTATTGACCCTGGCGAACCCTGACCCTGAGCCTGCCTGCTCTGACCCTGAGACTGCCTGCCATTCTGTACCTTACCCCACGATACTGGATTATTGACCCTGGCGAACCTTGACCCTGAGACTGCCTGCCCTGACCCTGAGACTGCCTGCCATTCTAGACCTTTGGCACCCTCTCTGGATTACTGACCCCTGCCTTCCTTTAACCTGTCGTCTGCCAACCTTTGACCTGTCATCTGTCTTTGACCTGTCGTCAGCCTTCCTTTGACCTGTCGTCTGCCTTCCTTTGACCTGTCGTCTGCCTTCCTTTGACCTGTCGTCTGTCTTTGACCTGTCGTCTGCCTTCCTTTGACCTGTCGTCTGCCAACCTTTGACCTGTCATCTGTCTTTGACCTGTCGTTTGCCTTCCTTTAACCTGTCGTCTGCCTTCCTTTGACCTGTCGTCTGCCTTCCTTTGACCTGTCGTCTGTCTTTGACCTGTCGTCTGCCTTCCTTTGACCTGTCGTCTGCCTTCCTTTGACCTGTCGTCTGCCTTCCTTTGACCTGTCGTCTGCCTTCCTTTGACCTGTCGTCTGCCTTCCTTTGACCTGTCGTCTGCCTGTCTTTGACCTGTCGTCTGCATTCCTTTGACCTGTCGTCTGCCTTCCTTTGACCTGTCGTCTGCCTTCCTTTGACCTGTTGTCTGTCTTTGACCTGTCGTCTGCCTTCCTTTGACCTGTCGTCTGCCTTCCGTTGACCTGTTGTCTGCCTTCCTTTCACCTGTCGTCTGCCTGTCTTTGACCTGTCGTCTGCCTTCCTTTGACCTGTCGTCTGCCTTCCTTTGACCTGTCGTCTGTCTTTGACCTGTCGTCTGCCTTCCTTTGACCTGTCGTCTGCCTTCCTTTAACCTGTCGTTTGCCTTCCTTTGACCTGTCGTCTGCCAATCTTTGACCTGTCGTCTGCCTTCCTTTGACCTGTCGTCTGTCTTTGACCTGTCGTCTGCCTTCCTTTGACCTGTCGTCTGCCTTCCTTTGACCTGTCGTCTGTCTTTGACCTGTCGTCTGCCTTCCTTTACCCTGTCATCTGCCTGCCCCTGTACTAGAAATAAACTTTTGTTTATGTTATCTATGGTGCTATCTACCAACCAGGACCTTTATATTAACCATGTTACCTATGGTGCTATCTACCAACCAGGACCTTTATATTAACCATGTTACCTATGGTGCTATCTACCAACCAGGACCTTTATATTATATAGGAGGAGCTGTAGGAGCTGGTCTCAGCAGTAAACCAACAGCTTGTTATGTGCATTCTTATCATTCTGAGTTATTGTAGCTATATATAGTCCTTTGGTATTCCATGACTCAAGCGATATATTTCCGTGTGCTCACATGCTTGTGTTTTCTCATTTCTCGTTACCACCATAACGGAAGCAGAAATCACACGGATGCTCGCACACAGAAAAGTATCGCTCGAGTTCAACAAAATAGAATATAACGTTGCAGATAATGTTCGGAAATAACACAATTTCACGAACATGCAAAGATTAGCATCACTGTACTAAAAGCTTTTGCGTTTCTAAAATGGAATTTTTGGGAACTTTTGTTCATGTTTGTCCGTGTCCCCTGTACTACAGAATAAGCACTGCTGGTTTCTTTTTCTCAAAACCAAGTTATTAAATAGTAAAAAAGTAAATTCTATAACATACCTTTTATATAAAAAAAAATATATTTGGTCAAAGAAAAGTGAGCCAGTCCTTTAAGTAGGTAAGGTTCTAGAAGGTAAGAGCATTATGACAAAAGAGGAAGAACCATTGCTTGACTAAAGTGTCTAAATCAAATCAAATCAAATTTATTTATATAGCCCTTCGTACATCAGCTGATATCTCAAAGTGCTGTACAGAAACCCAGCCTAAAACCCCAAACAGCAAGCAATGCAGGTGTAGAAGCACGGTGGCTAGGGAAAAACTCCCTAGAAAGGCCAAAACCTAGGAAGAAACCTAGAGAGGAACCAGGCTATGTGGGGTGGCCAGTCCTCTTCTGGCTGTGCCGGGTGGAGATTATAACAGAACATGGCCAAGATGTTCAAATGTTCTACTGCTCTGAACCATCCAAGTAGGTCTCAAATGGCACCCTATTCCCTATGATAGGGCACTACTTTGTATTGTTGCCCTGCACTTGACAGGGAAAGGATGCGATTTGAGCCACGTACACTGTCTCTTATGACCCAGGTATGAACATGACGGTGCATTTCCTTTTTCAGCTTCCCTTCTGAATGACACAGCGTTTATTTTTAGACAGAACGTCAGAACACAGAGAGGATGTCAGCGTACAAGAGGAGTTAACACACTCCAGTCTCTCTCTCTGAGTTATTGAAGTCGTAAAGAGCTCATACGCCTTATCCTGCCTTTAGATGTCCACATGTATATTTGTTTGATAATAAATGCATAATAAATGCATATTTATGAGCATTTTAAACATTGTTTTTTTCCCACAGCCATATAATGAATATACAGCGTACAGTATGTATGTATATATGTACAGGACCAGTCAAAAGTTTGGACACACCTACTCATTCAAAGGTTTTTCTTTATTTTATTTTACTATTTTCTACATTGTAGAATAATAGTGAAGACATCAAAACTATGAAATAACACACATGGAATCATGTAGTAATCAAAAAAGTGTTAAATCAAATCAAAAAATATTTTAGATTTTAGATTCTTCAAAGTTACCACCCTTTGCCTTGATGACAGCTTTGCACACTCGTTGACTGGTACTGTATATATATATATATATATATATATATATATATATATATATATATATACAGTGGGGAAAACAAGAATTTGAGACAGGTTTTCCAGGTTTTCCTACTTACTAAGCATGTAGAGGTCTGTAATTTGTATCATAGGTACACTTCAACTGTGAGAGACAGAATCTAAAACAAAAATCCAGAAAATCACATTGTATGATTTTTAAGTAATTCATTTGCATTTTATTGCATGACATAAGTATTTGATACACCAGAAAAGCAGAACTTAATATTTGGTACAGAAACCTTTGTTTGCAATTACAGAGATCATACGTTTCCTGTAGTCCTTGACCAGGTTTGCACACACTGCAGCAGGGATTTTGGCCCACTCCTCCATACAGACCTTCTCCAGATCCTTCAGGTTTCGGGGCTGTCGCTTGGCAATACGGACTTTCAGCTCCCTCCAAAGATTTTCTATTGGGTTCAGTAAATACAGGTGGAGAACAGGAGGGCTTCTTAAAGAAAAACTAACAGGTCTGTGAGAGCCGGAGTTCTTACTGGTTGGTAGGTGATCAAATACTTATGTCATGCAATAAAATGCAGATTAATTAGTTAAAAATCATACAATGTGATTTTCTCGATTTTTGTTTTAGATTCCGTCTCTCACGGTTGAAGTGTACCTATGATAAAAAAATTACAGACATCTACATGCTTTTGTAAGTAGGAAAACCTGCAAAATCGGCAGTGTATTAAATACTTGTTCTCCCCACTGTATATATATATATATATATATATATATATATATATATATATATATATATATATATATATATAATTTATTTGCAGACTAAGAAACAATTTACGCTTGCTTTTGAAAATGTGGTCGGAGGCGTCGTAAGGATGGTGTGACTCAATTGCGGGGCTTCCGGAGGCATGCAGAAGCCAAATTGAGCTCCGCACCGCATTGCGGTGCACCTCTCGAGTGTTGTAACAATAGAGAAGGCTCGGTGAAGCTCCGCATTCATATGATTGGTTGACGTTAGCTGAGGGCGGGAGGTCCTGAATAAATACAAATATACTTCCTTGACAACAGCTCTGCGAAGCACAAGAAGTAGAAAAGGCCTGACTTCTGCAGGAACCATAACACCATAAATGCTACACGCCCAATGCAGACGTCGGATTGACCATGCAGCGCCTGGAAAAAACGAGGTCCTGAAGAGACGGGGGCGAACCAAACGGAAGCAATCAGGATAAAATGGGAAGAGATCTACCTAAATGTGTCCAATAAAAACTCGTTTTCATAGCAAAACATTTTTCTACAGTGTGCACTAATGATGTCATTGCGCACTACCCGCTGTTGAGTTCACTGCTCCGTGTTGTGGTTGGGGAGAATTCACACCTCCATATATCTCTCCTGACATTCAATCCATAAAGATAAATCATTTTAAGAGCTGCTGCTTTCCCAGCCCAGGGGAACCTGTATTGTTTCAAACTCTGATCATATATTAAAGACAACGTAAGTCTGGTGGGTAGAAAACACATTTCCAGGAAACTTTCTTATGTAGGTCGACAACATTGTCCGTTTTGCAACCTTGCGGTTACCAGTACAACACTCTAACCACTAGGCTACCCTACTGTGCACTACTTTTGATCAGATCCCTAATGGCTCTGGTTAAAAGTAGTGCACTACATAGGGAATAGGCTGACATTTGGTACACATGCTTGTTTGATCCTGACGTCCCAGAAAGGGCTGAGTAATACCTCATGTTGTCAGAGAAAAGGAACAGAATATAAATGACAGTAGGTCCGTCAGGGCTTTCAAACTCAAAGAGAATTAATTTGACCAGAACATGTCTAATATTGGAAGAATGGGCACTGAGGCTGTAGACTACTGTGTTCTTACAACAAAAACAAAAACTCTAAATAACAGCGGGCTATGCTCTCATCTCTTCCGCTCTCATCTCTTCCACTTTTCCAAGAGTAATTTGTTTTTCAAAATAACAAGACCTGCTTCCAATGGGTGACAGAAAGGTTCCCCGAAGGCTGCCTCTTCTATACCCCTGCTAGTCATTATATAACAGTGGGATTCCAGGTGATGTTGTGTTTTAACAGTGGGACTCCAGGTGATGTTGTGTTTTAACAGTGGGACTCCAGGTGATGTTGTGTTGTGTTTAACAGTGGGACTCCAGGTGATGTTGTGTTGTGTTTAACAGTGGGACTCCAGGTGATGTTGTGTTGTGTTTAACAGTGGGACTCCATGTGATGTTGTGTTTTAACAGTGGGACTCCAGGTGATGTTGTGTTTTAACAGTCATTATATAACAGTGGGACTCCAGGTGATGTTGTGTTGTGTTTAACAGTGGGACTCCAGGTGATGTTGTGTGTAACAGTGGGACTCCAGGTGATGTTGTGTTGTGTTTAACAGTGGGACTCCAGGTGATGTTGTGTTTTAACAGTGGGACTCCAGGTGATGTTGTGTGTAACAGTGGGACTCCAGGTGATGTTGTGTTTTAACAGTGGGACTCCAGGTGATGTTGTGTTTTAACAGTCATTATATGACAGTGGAACTCCAGGTGATGTTGTGTTGTGTGTAACAGTGGGACTCCAGGTGATGTGATGTTGTGTTTAACAGTGGGACTCCAGGTGATGTTGTGTTTTAACAGTGGGACTCCAGGTGATGTTGTGTTTAACAGTGGGACTACAGGTGATGATGTGTTTTAACAGTGGGACTCCAGGTGATGTTGTGTTGTGTTTAACAGTGGGACTCCAGGTGATGTTGTGTTGTGTTTAACAGTGGGACTCCATGTGCTGTTGTGTTTTAACAGTGGGACTCCAGGTGATGTTGTGTTTTAACAGTGGGACTCCAGGTGATGTTGTGTTTTAACAGTGGGACTCCAGGTGATGTTGTGTTTTAACAGTCATTATATAACAGTGGGACTCCAGGTGATGTTGTGTTTTAACAGTGGGACTCCAGGTGATGTTGTGTTTAACAGTGGGACTCCAGGTGATGTTGTGTTTTAACAGTGGGACTCCAGGTGATGTTGTGTTTTAACAGTGGGACTCCAGGTGATGTTGTGTTGTGTTTAACAGTGGGACTCCAGGTGATGATGTGTTTTAACAGTGGGACTCCAGGTGATGTTGTGTTTTAACAGTGGGACTCCAGGTTTTGTTGTGTTTTAACAGTGGGACTCCTGGTGATGTTGTGTGTAACAGTGGGACTCCAGGTGATGTTGTGTGTAACAGTGGGACTCCAGGTGATGTTGTGTTGCATTTAACAGTGGGACTCCAGGTGATGTTGTGTTTAACAGTGGGACTCCAGGTGATGTTGTGTTTTAACAGTGGGACTCCAGGTGATGTTGTGTTGTGTTTTAACAGTGGGACTCCAGGTGATGATGTGTTTTAACAGTGGGACTCCAGGTGATGTTGTGTTTTAACGTTGGGTTACCCATCGGAGAAAGTGTCATGTATTATGTTGTACTCTGTTAAGTTTGTACACCGCCAGTTCTGCAGTCTGAATGAGTCTGACATACAGTAAGTTCATTGGCTGTCACTACAGTGCCTCTGTTAAGACAGTAAGTACATTGGCAGTCACTACAGTGCCTTTGTTAAGACAGTAAGTACATTGGCAGTCACTACAGTGCCTTTGTTAAGACCGTAAGTTCATTGGCTGTCACTACAGTGCCTCTGTTAAGACAGTAAGTACATTGGCAGTCACTACAGTGCCTTTGTTAAGACAGTAAGTACATTGGCAGTCACTACAGTGCCTTTGTTAAGACAGTAAGTACATTGGCTGTCACTACAGTGCCTTTGTTAAGACAGTAAGTACATTGGCAGTCACTATAGTGCCTTTGTTAAGACAGTAAGTACATTGGCAGTCACTATAGTGCCTTTGTTAAGACAGTAAGTACATTGGCAGTCACTATAGTGCCTTTGTTAAGACAGTAAGTACATTGGCAGTCACTATAGTGCCTTTGTTAAGACAGTAAGTACATTGGCAGTCACTATAGTGCCTTTGTTAAGACAGTAAGTACATTGGCACTCACTATAGTGCCTTTGTTAAGACAGTAAGTACATTGGCAGTCACTATAGTGCCTTTGTTAAGACAGTAAGTACATTGGCTGTCACTACAGTGCCTTTGTTAAGACAGTAAGTACATTGGCAGTCACTATAGTGCCTTTGTTAAGACAGTAAGTACATTGGCAGTCACTACAGTGCCTTTTTTAAGTCAGTAAGTACATTGGCTGTCACTATAGTGCCTTTGTTAAGACAGTAAGTACATTGGCAGTCACTATAGTGCCTTTGTTAAGACAGTATGTACATTGGCAGTCACTATAGTGCCTTTGTTAAGACAGTAAGTACATTGGCAGTCACTATAGTGCCTTTGTTAAGACAGTAAGTACATTGGCAGTCAGTATAGTGCCTTTTTTAAGACAGTAACCATTTCGTTGCAATATCGTTTGGCATATTTGTTCATATATTAGATTAATTTTAATTTAAACATATTTCTGACAAATACATTAAAATAAAGCACATTTCACAAAACATTTCCAAATATATTGATAAATACATGTAGAAATACGTTGTAAAATAAATTCTTTAAAATATTTCAGCATTTACTCTAAATACATTTTCTGATGTGTTTAACATGTACTATTTTTTTTAACTAGGCAAGTTAGTTAATTAATAAGAACAAATTCTTATTTTCAATGACGGCCGGTGACTCAAACCTGCAACCTTTCGGTCACTTGTCCAACGCTCTAACCACTAGGCTACGCTGCCGCCCCTACACTCTAACCACTAACCTACCCTGCCGCCTCTACACTCTAACCACTAGGCTACGCTGCCGCCCCTACACTCTAACCACTAACCTACCCTGCCGACTCTACACTCTAACCTCTAACCTACCCTGCCGCCTCTACACTCTAACCACTAACCTACCCTGCCGCCTCTACACTCTAACCACTAACCTACCCTGCCGCCTCTACACTCTAACCACTAGGTTACGCTGCCGCCCCTACACTCTAACCACTAACCTACCCTGCCGACTCTACACTCTAACCACTAACCTACCCTGCCGCCTCTACACTCTAACCACTAGGCTACGCTGCCGCCCCTACACTCTAACCACTAACCTACCCTGCCGACTCTACACTCTAACCACTAACCTACCCTGCCGCCTCTACACTCTAACCACTAGGCTACGCTGCCGCCCCTACACTCTAACCACTAACCTACCCTGCCGACTCTACACTCTAACCACTAACCTACCCTGTCGCCTCTACACTCTAACCACTAGGCGACGCTGCCCCCCCCACTGACTTTATGTGATATATACTCAGTGTACAAAGCATTGGGAACACCTTCCTGATATTGAGTTGCACTTCCCCCCTTTTCCCTCAGAACCGCCTCAATTCGTCGGGCATGGACTCGACAAGGTGTCGAAAGCGTTCCACAGGGATGATGGCCTATCTTAACTCCAATGCTTCACACTGTTGTTTCAAGTTGGCTGGATGTCCTGTGGGTGGTGGACCATTCTTGATAAACATGGGAAACTGTTGAGTGTGAAGAACCCAGCAGCCCCACAGTTCTTGATACACTCAAACCGGTGTGCTTGGCACCTACTACCATACCCCGTTCATTTAAAAATACCTTATTTGGACATTTTTATATCATTCACAAATGCATGTTTTTCCCCCGAATGGGTTGGAATTAATGAAGAGAGAAGCTACAACAAAGTAGATAGAGGATTACTCTGTCAGGCCGAGGAGGATTTCTAAGGCTTTTAAAGTCTAACAAGCAAATTGAAAAAATATATAAAAAATACATAGAGCAAACAAGCTTCCACTAGCAGGAACTTAGTCTTATTCAGCAGAACACTGGCGAGGAGAGGACACCACCTCTTCATAATGAGCAGAGAAAGATCTGAGGAGCCTCATCATTTCTGGCTAAATACTGCACTCTACTGGCTGGATCTAGGTCTCTACAGTCTGCCTCAAAACACGATTGTAAATTGACTGTCAGTGGTATGAGTAGCTTTGTTATTGTTGTAGTATTGACAAAGACTATTTATTATATTGACAAGATAGTCGACTTCCTGTAACTGCCATAGTTGTGATTTATCTCACACAATTGCATGGAGTAAATAATTTGTTCAACAAAAAAAAAAAAGAAGGACGATTTACTTTACAGTTTCAACTAGTTTCAGGAGATCTAGAATCAGGTTCACACCAGCACATCAGCAACGTAAAAGTTTACATCATTCAAACAAACAAAAACGTTATTACTTTTCGGTCTCTGAGCAATAGTAATGGAGTAGACATTAACTCCACCATTGGTTCGTTTGGTAAATCCTATGGGTAAATGAATGGAGTTTTTTGGGGGAGGTTCGGATAAACACCCAAAATAAGCAGCGTGGTAAACACAGACTTAGGAGATCATTTTGTTCTATGAGATAATCTTCATCAGCTAACGTAACGTTTTGTGAATTTTTAAGCATTTGTGTAATTAAAAACAATAACATAAAGGTTTCATAATTCATAAATGCCATGTTAACTGACTGATATTATCTCATAGATTAAAACGTATAAAATATCCTAAGCCTGTGTTAACCTTTTCGCTGTTTATTCCAAAACCCCATTCTTTCCCCGTGAATTTTCCCATAGGAATGGCTGAACGAACCAGTAGTAACTCATTTCCGGTTTTTAGGACTACAAACTGGCGAGCACGATTCCCTGGTATATAAATGGTTGTGAAACACCAGCCAATGGCCTAGGATTAAGGCTCTGTCTATTTCTTAGATTTCGATGCCTATGACAATGTCTCTGACTTTGTGTCGGATGTCTTTATCTAAGTATGAAACCCCGAAAAACTGATGTTTTGCAAAAAAACATTGAATGGTCACCACGGGGAAAACAAAAGAGATAACAGTCCACTTTCCCACGCCCTGTATCTGTCAGCTCGCCAAGGCCCTGCGAAGCTGCGCATAGACGGTGCGCCTCTGACGCGGTCGAGCGCCTGAAATAGACATCCGAAGCGTCGCAATGACGTCACCGTGTCACGTCGCCTGTCACTGTGCGCCATTTTGGATTTTTGGAAATGAAATGAAAAAAAAAAATCACGGGCATTTCTGTAAAGCCCATATTCTCGACTCTAATAACTGTTTCCTTTTTTTTAATAACCTTGTACTGAAATTACAATCCTTACAACTCTAATCACTATCGGAAGACCCCTCCCCCTCCCAAAAAAAGAAGCCAGTTGTGTTGCAGAAAGTGGCAATGGCAGGTAAGGTTGACAACTTTGTAGACGGGGGGCCCCCGCATCAGCGCGGCCTAAAAGCATTGCAAGTTTCTTGGCTAACAAGCAACCGAGCAGCTCTGACAATGTGTGCCAAAATGTATACTCCATAGTTAACTAGTTGCTATGTTGAAGTACACATTTAAAGGTGGGAATTATTCCTCTCTATTTCTATAACATCTGCTCATATTGTCTGGCTATTTATTCACCTTTATTCAATTTGTGATGTTTTGTAGGTGTCGGAGGAGGGAACGATTTCCAATGGTGCTTCTCTCAGGTGAAGGGAGCCATAGACGAAGATGTGGCTGAAGGTAAAGCTCGTTTCCATTTCAACAGATAGATGAACGTTATTTATTGACCTAATCACGGGTGTTTTGTGCATGCTAACGTTAGCAAGCTAGCAACGTCGCTAATACAGATGGTTGCTAGTTCACTATCTAGCTAGCCTGGTGCCTAAGTTGGCAACATTCAAACCTTGTTAACTCGCTGGCCAGTTATAGCAATGGGTATTTAGGGGAGCTGTCTTGTTAGCTGCAAGTACTATTGTTTTGGCTAGCTAGATGTAGATGGTTGACCTATGTATTTATTGCAAGCACATGGTAGGTTAACAACAGTTGTTCTCTTTTCACCAGGCAGAACAAGGTCAGATATTTGCTAACTACATCTGTCACTAAACATGGGCTTTAACTATATAGTGATATACCTATAGCTGTGAAAACACTGCAAGATCTTGTAACAACTGTCATTGCTGGTGTGAAAGAGAATCGTGGATACATTGCCCTGAACACCCCTGTTATCTAAGACGGCATTGATTCGGATGTAGCGACACATTGATCTGGTCTGTAAGGCCTGCTATTGGCTGGCAGTGTGAAGGCTGACATATATACGGTGATGCTGGTCCCTCTGGTTTAAAATAAGGGGTGTCTCAGACATATAGGGGTGCCTTCCTGACTGTACAGTACGATACACACTGCACTGTGGGGGAATCTGTGGAACTAGCTAATCACCTTGGTCTCAGAGAGGAAAGATGTTTATGTCTGTACAGTACGATACACACTGCACTGTGGGGGAATCTGTGGAACTAGCTAATCACCTTGGTCTCAGAGAGGAAAGATGTTTATGTCTGTACAGTACGATACACACTGCACTGTGGGGGAATCTGTGGAACTAGCTAATCACCTTGGTCTCAGAGAGGAAAGATGTTTATGTCTATACAGTACGATACACACTGCACTGTGGGGGAATCTGTGGAACTAGCTAATCACCTTGGTCTCAGAGAGGAAAGATGTTTATGTCTGTACAGTACGATACACACTGCACTGTGGGGGAATCTGTGGAACTAGCTAATCACCTTGGTCTCAGAGAGGAAAGATGTTTATGTCTGTACAGTACGATACACACTGCACTGTGGGGGAATCTGTGGAACTAGCTAATCACCTTGGTCTCAGAGAGGAAAGATGTTTATGTCTATACAGTACGATACACACTGCACTGTGGGGGAATCTGTGGAACTAGCTAATCACCTTGGTCTCAGAGAGGAAAGATGTTTATGTCTGTACAGTACGATACACACTGCACTGTGGGGGAATCTGTGGAACTAGCTAATCACCTTGGTCTCAGAGAGGAAAGATGTTTATGTCTGTACAGTACGATACACACTGCACTGTGGGGGAATCTGTGGAACTAGCTAATCACCTTGGTCTCAGAGAGGAAAGATGTTTATGTCTGTACAGTACGATACACACTGCACTGTGGGGGAATCTGTGGAACTAGCTAATCACCTTGGTCTCAGAGAGGAAAGATGTTTATGTCTATACAGTACGATACACACTGCACTGTGGGGGAATCTGTGGAACTAGCTAATCACCTTGGTCTCAGAGAGGAAAGATGTTTATGTCTATACAGTACGATACACACTGCACTGTGGGGGAATCTGTGGAACTAGCTAATCACCTTGGTCTCAGAGAGGAAAGATGTTTATGTCTATACAGTACGATACACACTGCACTGTGGGGGAATCTGTGGAACTAGCTAATCACCTTGGTCTCAGAGGAAAGATGTTTATGTCTGTACAGTACGATACACACTGCACTGTGGGGGAATCTGTGGAACTAGCTAATCACCTTGGTCTCAGAGGAAAGATGTTTATGTCTGTACAGTACGATACACACTGCACTGTGGGGGAATCTGTGGAACTAGCTAATCACCTTGGTCTCAGAGAGGAAAGATGTTTATGTCTGTACAGTACGATACACACTGCACTGTGGGGGAATCTGTGGAACTAGCTAATCACCTTGGTCTCAGAGAGGAAAGATGTTTATGTCTATACAGTACGATACACACTGCACTGTGGGGAATCTGTGGAACTAGCTAATCACCTTGGTCTCAGAGAGGAAAGATGTTTATGTCTGTACAGTACGATACACACTGCACTGTGGGGGAATCTGTGGAACTAGCTAATCACCTTGGTCTCAGAGAGGAAAGATGTTTATGTCTGTACAGTACGATACACACTGCACTGTGGGGGAATCTGTGGAACTAGCTAATCACCTTGGTCTCAGAGAGGAAAGATGTTTATGTCTGTACAGTACGATACACACTGCACTGTGGGGGAATCTGTGGAACTAGCTAATCACCTTGGTCTCAGAGAGGAAAGATGTTTATGTCTGTACAGTACGATACACACTGCACTGTGGGGGAATCTGTGGAACTAGCTAATCACCTTGGTCTCAAAGAGGAAAGATGTATGTTTATGTCTGTACAGTACGATACACACTGCACTGTGGGGGAATCTGTGGAACTAGCTAATCACCTTGGTCTCAGAGAGGAAAGATGTATGTTTATGTCTGTACAGTACGATACACACTGCACTGTGGGGGAATCTGTGGAACTAGCTAATCACCTTGGTCTCAGAGGAAAGATGTTTATGTCTATACAGTACGATACACACTGCACTGTGGGGGAATCTGTGGAACTAGCTAATCACCTTGGTCTCAAAGAGGAAAGATGTTTATGTCTGTACAGTACGATACACACTGCACTGTGGGGGAATCTGTGGAACTAGCTAATCACCTTGGTCTCAGAGAGGAAAGATGTTTATGTCTATACAGTACGATACACACTGCACTGTGGGGGAATCTGTGGAACTAGCTAATCACCTTGGTCTCAGAGGAAAGATGTTTATGTCTATACAGTACGATACACACTGCACTGTGGGGGAATCTGTGGAACTAGCTAATCACCTTGGTCTCAGAGAGGAAAGATGTTTATGTCTATACAGTACGATACACACTGCACTGTGGGGGAATCTGTGGAACTAGCTAATCACCTTGGTCTCAGAGAGGAAAGATGTTTATGTCTATACAGTACGATACACACTGCACTGTGGGGGAATCTGTGGAACTAGCTAATCACCTTGGTCTCAGAGAGGAAAGATGTTTATGTCTGTACAGTACGATACACACTGCACTGTGGGGGAATCTGTGGAACTAGCTAATCACCTTGGTCTCAGAGGAAAGATGTTTATGTCTGTACAGTACGATACACACTGCACTGTGGGGGAATCTGTGGAACTAGCTAATCACCTTGGTCTCAGAGAGGAAAGATGTTTATGTCTGTACAGTACGATACACACTGCACTGTGGGGGAATCTGTGGAACTAGCTAATCACCTTGGTCTCAGAGAGGAAAGATGTTTATGTCTGTACAGTACGATACACACTGCACTGTGGGGGAATCTGTGGAACTAGCTAATCACCTTGGTCTCAGAGAGGAAAGATGTTTATGTCTATACAGTACGATACACACTGCACTGTGGGGGAATCTGTGGAACTAGCTAATCACCTTGGTCTCAGAGAGGAAAGATGTTTATGTCTATACAGTACGATACACACTGCACTGTGGGGAATCTGTGGAACTAGCTAATCACCTTGGTCTCAGAGGAAAGATGTTTATGTCTGTACAGTACGATACACACTGCACTGTGGGGGAATCTGTGGAACTAGCTAATCACCTTGGTCTCAGAGAGGAAAGATGTTTATGTCTATACAGTACGATACACACTGCACTGTGGGGGAATCTGTGGAACTAGCTAATCACCTTGGTCTCAGAGGAAAGATGTTTATGTCTATACAGTACGATACACACTGCACTGTGGGGGAATCTGTGGAACTAGCTAATCACCTTGGTCTCAGAGAGGAAAGATGTTTATGTCTGTACAGTACGATACACACTGCACTGTGGGGGAATCTGTGAAACTAGCTAATCACCTTGGTCTCAGAGAGGAAAGATGTTTATGTCTGTACAGTACGATACACACTGCACTGTGGGGGAATCTGTGAAACTAGCTAATCACCTTGGTCTCAGAGGAAAGATGTTTATGTCTGTACAGTACGATACACACTGCACTGTGGGGGAATCTGTGGAACTAGCTAATCACCTTGGTCTCAGAGAGGAAAGATGTTTATGTCTGTACAGTACGATACACACTGCACTGTGGGGGAATCTGTGGAACTAGCTAATCACCTTGGTCTCAGAGAGGAAAGATGTTTATGTCTGTACAGTACGATACACACTGCACTGTGGGGGAATCTGTGGAACTAGCTAATCACCTTGGTCTCAAAGAGGAAAGATGTATGTTTATGTCTGTACAGTACGATACACACTGCACTGTGGGGGAATCTGTGGAACTAGCTAATCACCTTGGTCTCAGAGAGGAAAGATGTTTATGTCTGTACAGTACGATACACACTGCACTGTGGGGGAATCTGTGGAACTAGCTAATCACCTTGGTCTCAGAGGAAAGATGTTTATGTCTATACAGTACGATACACACTGCACTGTGGGGGAATCTGTGGAACTAGCTAATCACCTTGGTCTCAGAGAGGAAAGATGTTTATGTCTATACAGTACGATACACACTGCACTGTGGGGGAATCTGTGGAACTCGCTAATCACCTTGGTCTCAGAGGAAAGATGTTTATGTCTATACAGTACGATACACACTGCACTGTGGGGGAATCTGTGGAACTAGCTAATCACCTTGGTCTCAGAGGAAAGATGTTTATGTCTATACAGTACTATCTTTGCTGCACTACTGTGAATCTGATTCTGAAGCTATTCGGTTGTGTCGTTTGGGACTGGGACTACTTGTCGTACTGACATTATATTTTGCACCACAATTAATCGTCTGTTTTTGAAGAAAGGGATTGGTCTGTGTATCTGTTGTGGACTGGCAGGTGGCACACTGGGCATCCCAGGAGAAAGGGATTGGTCTGTGTATCTGTTGTGGACTGGCAGGTGGCACACTGGGCATCCCAGGAGAAAGGGATTGGTCTGTGTATCTGTTGTGGACTGGCAGGTGGCACACTGGGCATCCCAGGAGAAAGGGATTGGTCTGTGTATCTGTTGTGGACTGGCAGGTGGCACACTGGGCATCCCAGGAGAAAGGGATTGGTCTGTGTATCTGTTGTGGACTGGCAGGTGGCACACTGGGCATCCCAGGAGAAAGGGATTGGTCTGTGTATCTGTTGTGGACTGGCAGGTGGCACACTGGGCATCCCAGGAGAAAGGGATTGGTCTGTGTATCTGTTGTGGACTGGCAGGTGGCACACTGGGCATCCCAGGAGAAAGGGATTGGTCTGTGTATCTGTTGTGGACTGGCAGGTGGCACACTGGGCATCCCAGGAGAAAGGGATTGGTCTGTGTATCTGTTGTGGACTGGCAGGTGGCACACTGGGCATCCCAGGAGAAAGGGATTGGTCTGTGTATCTGTTGTGGACTGGCAGGTGGCACACTGGGCATCCCAGGAGAAAGGGATTGGTCTGTGTATCTGTTGTGGACTGGCAGGTGGCACACTGGGCATCCCAGGAGAAAGGGATTGGTCTGTGTATCTGTTGTGGACTGGCAGGTGGCACACTGGGCATCCCAGGAGAAAGGGCAGGAGGGATACTGCTGTGCTACTGTCAGCTGGTCGTTTCCGGCTCCTCTCCTCCTCACTGCTGCTTTGTTATAAATAATCAAGTGGCCTTGCTGTGAGATGTGCCACTAAAAGAGACACAGAGAGAGAGAGAGAGAGCCCCCAGCATCACAGGGAGAGAGAGCCCCCAGCATCACAGGGAGAGAGAGCCCCCAGCATCACAGGGAGAGAGAGCCCCCAGCATCACGGGGAGAGAGAGCCCCCAGCATCACGGGGAGAGAGAGCCCCCAGCATCACGGGGAGAGAGAGCCCCCAGCATCACGAGGAGAGAGAGCCCCCAGCATCACGGGGAGAGAGCCCCCCAGCATCACGGGGAGAGAGAGCCCCCCCAGCATCACGGGGAGATAGCGCCCCCTGCATCACGGGGAGAGAGAGAGCCTCTCCCAGCATCACAGGAAGAGAGCCCCCAGCATCACGGAGAGAGAGAGAGCCTTTCCCAGCATCACAGAAAGAGAGAGCCCTCAGCATCACAGGGAGAGAGAGAGAGAGCCCCTCCCAGCATCACGGGGAGAGAGAGAGAGAGCCCCTCCCAGCATCACAGGAAGAGAGAGAGAGCCCCTCCCAGCATCACAGGGAGAGAGAGAGAGCTCCTCCCAGCATCACGGGGAGAGAGAGAGAGAGCTCCTCCCAGCATCACGGAGAGAGAGGGTGCCCCCCCCCAGCATCACGGGGAGAGAGAGAGCCACTCCCAGCATCACAGGAAGAGAGAGAGAGCACCTCCCAGCATCACGGGGAGAGAGAGAGCCCCTCCCAGCATCACGGGGAGAGAGAGAGAGCCCCTCCCAGCATCACGGGGAGAGAGAGAGAGCCCCTCCCAGCATCACGGGGAGAGAGAGAGCTCCACCCAGCATCACGGGGAGAGAGAGAGCACCACCCCCCCAGCACCACGGGGAGAGAGAGAGAGCGCCCCCAGCATGACTGGGGGGGAGAGAGAGAACACGCCCCCAGCATGACTGGGGGGAGAGAGAGAACACGCCCCCAGCATGACTGGGGGGAGAGAAGAACACGCCCCAGCATGACTGGGGGAGAGAGAGAACACGCCCCCAGCATGACTGGGGGAGAGAGAGAACACGCCCCCAGCATGACTGGGGGGAGAGAGAGAACACGCCCCCAGCATGACTGGGGGGAGAGCGAGAACACGCCCCCAGCATGACTGGGGGGAGAGAGAGAACACGCCCCCAGCATGACTGGGGGGAGAGCGAGAACACGCCCTCAGCAGCACAGAGGGGCCATCTGAATCTTTCCTGCCCAGTCATCCATACTGCAGCCTCTCTCTATTCTTCATGAACAAGCCATACATGTGCATGAACACTGAAACAGAGAGAGACCAACTCAACTTGTTCAATAAAGAAACCCCTCATTTTCATTCTCGGGCGAAAGCTTTTGCTACGTTACGTCCTAATGAATACGACCCCCTTGGCTCTGCATCATCATACTGTCTCAACCAGCACAGAGAATAAATAGATTTCCCCTGCTGCAGTCTTGCTGTTCAGGCCGTGCTTAGATCTTCCATGGCTGAGTGCATTTCCCTGATGTCAGCTTCATCCTTTAACCAAGGTGTAGAGTCCTACTAACTCTTTATAATATGCTACAGGGGCTCTGCACTGCACCTGACCCATTGGCTTCCAGCCCAAACTTGGGGGGTTGTGTATTTAAGATTTAAGGTGGTTGGGTTGTGAGCATAGAGACATATATTAGTTATCTGTAAATTAATGTACAACAAAGTACGTCTTATCAAAGACTCCAGTCACCAAAGTCATAGACTGTGTTCTCTGCTCCCTCACGGTAAGCGGTACCGGAGCACCAAGTCTAGGACCAAAAGGCTCCTTAACAGCTTCTACCCCGACGCCATCAGACTGCTGAACAACAAAAACTACAGAAGGAAATTCTCATTAGAGCTCAACATCCTCCACTTCTACACTGAAGTGACAGTTGAAACTCTGATCAATGCACTTAGTCCGCTAAGTTAGACTTGTTTTAGCCTTGGTTTCTCTGCTACCACACAGCAAGTGGTGCCGGAGCGCCTAGTCTGGGTCCAGAAGGCTTCTCAACAGCTTCTGTGTGATGTCACGTGAACCCGTAAGATGTGATGTCACGTGAACCCATAAGATGTGATGTCACGTGAACCCGTAAGATGTGATGTCACGTGAACCCATAAGATGTGATGTCACGTGAACCCATAAGATGTGATGTCACGTGAACCCATAAGATGTGATGTCACGTGGTCCTATAAGATGTGATGTCACGTGAACCCATAAGATGTGATGTCACGTGAACCTATAAGATGTGATGTCACGTAAACCCATAAGATGTGATGTCACGTGAACCCATAAGATGTGATGTCACGTGAACCTATAAGATGTGATGTCACGTAAACCTATAAGATGTGATGTCACGTGAACCTATAAGATGTGATGTCACGTGAACCCATAAGATGTGATGTCACGTGAACCCATAAGATGTGATGTCACGTGAACCCATAAGATGTGATGTCACGTGAACCCATAAGATGTGATGTCACGTGAACCCATAAGATGTGATGTCACGTGAACCCATACGATGTGATGTTTCGCCTAATGGCTAGCGAGACAGACATGACTGGAATAGACACTACTGTGTTTACTTGCAGAATTTTATCCAATCAATTGGTTTTCAAATCAAATGTTATTTGTCATCATGCTTGGTAAGCAACCGGTGTACAGTCATGGCCAAAAGTTTTGAGAATGACACAAATATTAATTTCCACAAAGTTTGCTGCTTCAGTGACTATAGACATTTTTGTCAGATGTTACTATAGAATACTGAAGTATAATTACAAGCATTTCAAAAGTGTCAGGCTTTTATTGACAATTATATGAAGTTGATGCAAAGAGTCAATATTGCAGTGTTGGCACTTCTTTTTCAAGCCCTCTGCAATCCGCCCTGGCATGCTGCTGTCAATTAACTTCTGGGCCAAGGGGAGAGAGAGGGACCACCCCCCCCCAGCACCCAGACCTCTGCAATCCGCCCTGGCATGCTGCCAATTAACTTCTGGGACACATCCTGACCGATGGCATCCCAATCTTGCATAATCAATGCTTGGAGTTTGTCAGAATGTGTGGGTTTTGTTTGTCCACCCGCCTCTCAAGTTCTCAATGGTATTAAGGTCTGGGGAGTTTCCTGGCCATGAACCCAACATATCGATGTTTTGTTCCCCGAGCCACTTAGTTATCACTTTTGCCTTATGGCAAGGTGCTCCATCATGCTGGAAAAAGGCATTGTTCGTCGCCAAACTGTTCCTGGATGGTTGGGAGAAGATGCTCTCGGAGGATGTGTTGGTACCATTCTTTATTCATGGCTGTGTTCTCAGGCAAAATTGTGAGTGAGCCCACTCCCTTGGCTGAGAAGCAACCCCACACATGAATGGTCTCAGGATGCTTTACTGTTGACATGACACAGGACTGATGGTAGCGCTCACCTTGTCTTCTCCGGACAAGCTTTTTTCTGGATGCCCCAAACAATCGGAAAGAGGATTCATCAGAGAAAATGACTTTACCCCAGCCCTCAGCAGTCCATTCCCTGTAACTTTTGTAGAATATCAGTCTGTCCCTGATGTTTTTCCTGGAGAGAAGTGGCTTCTTTGCTGCCCTTCTTGACACCAGGCCATCCTCCAAAAGGCTTTGCCTCACTGTGTGTGCAGATGCACTCACACCTGCCTGCTGCCATTCCTGAGCAAGCTCTGTACTGGTGGTGCCCCAATCCCGCAGCTCAATCAACTTTAGGAGACGGTCCTGGCGCTTGCTGGACTTTCTTGGGCACCCTGAAGCCTTCTTCACAACAATTGAACCGCTCTCCTTGAAGTTCTTGATGATCCGATAAATGGTTGATTTAGGTGCAATCTTACTGGCAGCAATATCCTTGCCTGTGAAGCCCTTTTTGTGCAAAGCAATGATGACGGCATGTGTTTCCTTGCTGGTAACCATGGTTAACAGAGGAAGAACAATGATTCCAAGCACCACCCTCCTTTTGAAGCTTACAGTCTGTTATTCAAATTCAATCAGCATGACAGAGTGATCTCCAGCCTTGTCCTCGTCAACACTCAAACCTGTGTTACAGAGAGAATCACTGACATGATGTCAGCTGGTCCTTTTGTGGAAGGGCTGAAATGCAGTGGAAATATTTGGGGGGGGATTCAGTTCATTTGCATGGCAAAGAGGGACTTTGCAATTAATTGCAATTCATCTGATCACTCTTCATAACATTCTGGAGTATATGCAAATTGCCATCATACAAACTGAGGCAGCAGACTGTGAAAATTAATATTTGTGTCATTCTCAACTTTTGGCCTCGACCGTAGACTGACGGTGAATTGCTTATTGACGGACCCTTCCAAACAACACAGAGAGAAAGATAAACAAATAGTAGAAGGATAAAAACATGAGAACTAAATACAAGATGAGTCGTGATAACTTGGCTGTATACACAGGGTACCAGTACCACGTCAATGTGCAGGGGTAATACCATGGCTATATACACAGGGCACCACTACCAAGTCAATGTGCAGGGGTAATACCATGGCTATATACACAGGACACCACTACCAAGTCAATGTGCAGGGGTAGAGGTAATAACATGGCTATATACACAGGGTACCACTACCAAGTCAATGTGCAGGGGTAATAACATGGCTATATACACAGGGTACCACTACCAAGTCAATGTGCAGGGGTAGAGGTAATAACATGGCTATATACACAGGGTACCACTACCAAGTCAATGTGCAGGGGTAGAGGTAATAACATGGCTATATACACAGGGTACCACTACCAAGTCAATGTGCAGGGGTAATAACATGGCTATATACACAGGGTACCAGTACCAAGTCAATGTGCAGGGGTAATAACATGGCTAAATACACAGGGTACCACTACCAAGTCAATGTGCAGGGGTAGAGGTAATAACATGGCTATATACACAGGGTACCACTACCAAGTCAATGTGCAGGGGTAGAGGTAATAACATGGCTATATACACAGGGTACCACTACCAAGTCAATGTGCAGGGGTAGAGGTAATAACATGGATATATACACAGGGTACATTTACATTACATTTACATTTACATTTAAGTCATTTAGCAGACGCTCTTATCCAGAGCGACTTACAAATTGGTGAATTCACCTTCTGACATCCAGTGGAACAGCCACTTTACAATAGTGCATCTAAATCATTAAGGGGGAGGGGGGGGGGGTGAGAAGGATTACTTATCCTATCCTAGGTATTCCTTGAGTACCACTACCAAGTCAATGTGCAGGGGTAATAACATGGCTATATACACAGGGTACCACTACCAATTCAATGTGCAGGGGTAGAGGTAATAACATGGCTATATACACAGGGTACCAATACCAAGTCAATGTGCAGGGGTAATAACATGGCTATATACACAGGGTACCACTACCAAGTCAATGTGCAGGGGTAATAACATGGCTATATACACAGGGTACCAGTACCAAGTCAATGTGCAGGGGTAATAACATGGCTATATACACAGGGTACCAGTACCAAGTCAATGTGCAGGGGTAGAGGTAATAACATGGCTATATACACAGGGTACCACTACCAAGTCAATGTGCAGGGGTAGAGGTAATAACATGGCTATATACACAGGGTACCAGTACCATGTCAATGTGCAGGGGTAGAGGTAATAACATGGCTATATACACAGGGTACCAGTACCAAGTCAATGTGCAGGGGTAATAACTTGGCTATATACACAGGGTACCACTACCAAGTCAATGTGCAGGGGTAATAACATGGCTATATACACAGGGTAGCAGTACCAAGTCAATGTGCAGGGGTAATAACTTGGCTATATACACAGGGTACCAGTACCAAGTCAATGTGCAGGGGTAGAGGTAATAACATGGCTATATACACAGGGTACCAGTACCAAGTCAATGTGCAGGGGTAATAACACTGCTATATACACAGGGTACCACTACCAAGTCAATGTGCAGGGGTAATAACTTGGCTATATATAAAGGGTACCACTACCAAGTCAATGTGCAGGGGTAGAGGTAATAACATGGCTATATACACAGGGTACCACTACCAAGTCAATGTGCAGGGGTAATAACATGGCTATATACACAGGGTACCACTACCAAGTCAATGTGCAGGGGTAATAACTTGGCTATATACACAGGGTACCACTACCAAGTCAATGTGCAGTGGTAGAGGTAATAACATGGCTATATACACAGGGTACCACTACCAAGTCAATGTGCAGGGGTAATAACATGGCTATATACACAGGGTACCACTACCAAGTCAATGTGCAGGTGTAATAACATGGCTATATACACAGGGTACCCGTACCAAGTCAATGTGCAGAGGTAATAACTTGGCTATATACACAGGGTACCAGTACCAAGTCAATGTGCAGGGGTAATAACATTGCTATATACACAGGGTACCACTACCAAGTCAATGTGCAGGTGTAATAACATGGCTATATACACAGGGTACCACTACCAAGTCAATGTGCAGGTGTAATAACATGGCTATATACACAGGGTACCACTACCAAGTCAATGTGCAGGGGTAATAACATTGCTATATACACAGGGTACCACTACCAAGTCAATGTGCAGGGGTAATAACATGGCTATATACACAGGGTACCACTACCAAGTCAATGTGCAGGGGTAATAACATGGCTATATACACAGGGTACCACTACCAAGTCAATGTGCAGTGGTAGAGGTAATAACATGGCTATATACACAGGGTACCACTACCAAGTCAATGTGCAGGGGTAGAGGTAATAACATGGCTATATACACAGGGTACCACTACCAAGTCAATGTGCAGGGGTAATAACATGGCTATATACACAGGGTACCAGTACCAAGTCAATGTGCAGGGGTAATAACATGGCTATATACACAGGGTACCACTACCAAGTCAATGTGCAGGGGTAGAGGTAATAACATGGCTATATACACAGGGTACCAGTACCAAGTCAATGTGCAGGGGTAGAGGTAATAACATGGCTATATACACAGGGTACCAATACCAAGTCAATGTGCAGGGGTAGAGGTAATAACATGGCTATATACACAGGGTACCACTACCAAGTCAATGTGCAGGGGTAATAACATGGCTATATACACAGGGTACCAGTACCAAGTCAATGTGCAGGGGTAATAACATGGCTATATACACAGGGTACCACTACCAAGTCAATGTGCAGGGGTAGAGGTAATAACATGGCTATATACACAGGGTACCACTACCAAGTCAATGTGCAGGGTACGAGGTAATAACATGGCTATATACACAGGGTACCAGTACCAAGTCAATATGCAGGGGTAGAGGTAATAACATGGCTATATACACAGGGTACCAGGACCAAGTCAATGTGCAGGGGTAGAGGTAAGGGAGGTAGATATGTACATATAGGTAGGGGTGAAGTGACTCGGCATCAGGATAGATAATAGACAGTAGCAGCAGCGTACGTGATGAGTCAAAAGAGTTAGCGCAAAATGGGTCAGTGCAGATAGTCCAGGTAGCTGTTTGGTTAACTATTTATCAGTCTTGTGGCTTGGGGGGGTAGAAGATGTTCTGTTCTTGGTGCATCGTTTCTGCTATGTGAATGCAGAGAGAGAATAGTCAATGACCTGGGTGGCTGGAGACTTTAACAATGTTTAGGGCCTTTCCTCTGACACCGCCTGGTATAGATGTTCTGTTGGTCCCAGACTTGGTGCATCGTTTCTGCTATGTGAATGCAGAGAGAATAGTCAATGACACCGCCTGGTATAGAGTGCTTGAATAACAGAGAGCTCTGCCCCAGTGATGTACTGGGTTGTTCTCACTACCCTCTGTGGTACCTTGCGGTCAAATGCCAAGCAGTTGCCATACCAAGCAGTTGCCATACCAAGCAGTTGCCATACCAAGCAGTTGCCATACCAAGCAGTTGCCATACCAAGCAGTTGCCATACCAAGCAGTTGCCATACCAAGCAGTTGCCATACCAAGCAGTTGCCATACCAAGCAGTTGCCATACCAAGCAGTTGCCATACCAAGCAGTTGCCATACCAAGCAGTTGCCATACCAAGCAGTTGCCATACCAAGCAGTTGCCATACCAAGCGGTGAGACAGCCGGTCAAGATTTCCTCAATGGTGAAGCTGTGTAACATTTTGATGATCTGAGGACCCATGCCAAATATTTTTCGCCTCCTGTGGGGGGGGGGGGGGGGGTTGTCGTGCCATCTTCACGTCTGTGTTGTTGGTGTGTGTGTGGACCATTATAATTCCTTAGTGATGTGGACTCCGAGGATCTCAAAGCTGTCGACCCGCTCCACTACAGCCATGTGGATGTGGATGGGGGCGTGGTCAGCTCTCCGTTTCCTGTGCTCCACGATCAGCTCCTTTTTGTCATTTTAGGGCGCCATCCAATAGTGAGAGTTAATGTGTTTCTATACTTTTAGTTATTACTTATTGTTTCTTGGCTTGGGCTAATACCACAGCATATGGTATAAACGCTATGTTTTGAAATACAGAAGGTATGATTTTTCAATACTGTTTGAAAAATAAATAGATGTATTTTTAAGTTGAGTATAATTTTAAGAAATCTAGGATGTTTAATTAAATGATCCTGCTCAGGGCTCCAGCTATGCATTTGGTTTGCTAAGTGGCTAGATGTGAAGATGAATCTTCTTGGTTACAACAGAGACATTCAACCCCCTCTTGGTAATAGCATATACTCCGGTATGGTACAGAAACTGTGAAAATCTGCATACCACCCAACCCTAATTGAACCTCTGGCTGTTGGTTGTTTAAAGGCTATAGTAGGTCATCTTGGTTGGAACCTCTGGCTGTTGGTTGTTTAAAGGCTGTAGTAGGTCATCTTGGTTGGAACCTCTGGCTGTTGGTTGTTTAAAGGCTGTAGTAGGTCATCTTGGTTGGAACCTCTGGCTGTTGGTTGTTTAAAGGCTGTAGTAGGTCATCTTGGTTGGAACCTCTGGCTGTTGGTTGTTTAAAGGCTGTAGTAAGTCATCTTGGTTGGAACCTCTGGCTGTTGGTTGTTTAAAGGCTGTAGTAAGTCATCTTGGTTGGAACCTCTGGCTGTTGGTTGTTTAAAGGCTGTAGTAGGTCATCTTGGTTGGAACCTCTGGCTGTTGGTTGTTTAAAGGCTATAGTAGGTCATCTTGGTTGGAACCTCTGGCTGTTGGTTGTGTTTAGAGCTGTGTTGTGAATACGATATCTGCTGTAGGGCCATATAAATATATATTTTTTGTGGCCTGATTCCATTTTCTCCATTTTTGGGGGCAACATTTTTGTATGTGTTCCGTTCAGAGGATGAATGGGCAAGACAATAGGTGCCTTTGAAAGGGGTATGGTAGTAGGCGCCAGATGCACTGGTTTGTGTCAAGAACTGCAACACTGCTGGGTTTTTCACGCTCAACGGTTTCCCGTGTGTATCAAGAATGGTCCACCACCCAACGGACATCCAGCTAACTTGACAACTGTGGGAAGCATTGGGCGGCAGGGTAGCCTAGTGGTTAGAGCGTTGGACTAGTAACCGAAAGGTTGCAAGTTCGAATCCCCGAGCTGACAAGGTACAAATCTGTCATTCTGCCCCTGAACAGGCAGTTAACCTACTGTTCCTAGGCCGTCATTGAAAATAAGAATTTGTTTTTAACTGACTTGCCTAGTTAAATAAAGGTACACATGGAAAAATGTGTAGAATTACAGGATATTCGCTTTATAAGAGAAACATGTTGCTACTGTGGCCAAGAGGAGGGCTGAACATCTTTGGCAGTGTGGACTTCAGAACATAATTTATAGCCTGGCTAGCCTACTTCTTGTATCGAGCATATTACGTATTCATCAGGAGACTAGCATGGCGCATGGTTGTTTTGTCTTGCTGTGAGGCCAAGTACCCCACTGAGCTGCTAGTGTTGTTGCAGTGGGTTCTCCACCCTGCACAGCCAGAAGAGGACAGGCCACCCCTCATAGCCTGGTTCCTCTCTAGGTTTCTTCCTAGGTTCTGGCCTTTCTAGGGAGTTTTTCCTAGCCACCGTGCTTCTACACCTGCATTACTTGCTGTTTGGGGTTTTAGGTTGGGTACCTGTACAGCACTTTGAGACATCAGCTGATATAAGAAGGGCTTTATAAATACATTTGATTTGGCTATTTTGTGTTGTCATTATTCCCCCAGTGAGCTGCTAGTGTTGTTGCAGTGGGTTGTGTTGTCGTTATTCCCCCAGTGAGCTGCTAGTGTTGTCGTTATTCCCCCAGTGAGCTGCTAGTGTTGTTTTGTGTTGTCATTATTCCCCAGTGAGCTGCTAGTGTTGTTGCAGTGGGTTGTGTTGTCATTATTCCCCCAGTGAGCTGCTAGTGTTGTCGTTATTCCCCCAGTGAGCTGCTAGTGTTGTTGCAGTGGGTTGTGTTGTCATTATTCCCGCAGTGAGCTGCTAGTGTTGTCGTTATTCCCCAGTGAGCTGCTAGTGTTGTTGCAGTGGGTTGTGTTGTCATTATTCCCCCAGTGGGCTGCTAGTGTTGTTATTATTCCCCAGTGAGCTGCTAGTGTTGTTGCAGTGGGTTGTGTTGTCATTATTCCCCCAGTGAGCTGCTAGTGTTGTCGTTATTCCCCCAGTGAGCTGCTAGTGTTGTCGTTATTCCCCAGTGAGCTGCTAGTGTTGTTGCAGTGGGTTGTGTTGTCATTATTCCCCCAGTGAGCTGCTAGTGTTGTTGCAGTGGGTTGTGTTGTCATTATTCCCCCAGTGGGCTGCTAGTGTGGTTGCAGTGGGTTGTGTTGTCGTTATTCCCCCAGTGAGCTGCTAGTGTTGTTGCAGTGGGTTGTGTTGTCATTATTCCCCCAGTGAGCTGCTAGTGTTGTTGCAGTGGGTTGTGTTGTCGTTATTCCCCCAGTGAGCTGCTAGTGTTGTTGCAGTGGGTTGTGTTGTCATTATTCCCCCAGTGAGCTGCTAGTGTTGTTGCAGTGGGTTGTGTTGTCGTTATTCCCCCAGTGAGCTGCTAGTGTTGTCGTTATTCCCCCAGTGAGCTGCTTGTGTTGTCATTATTCCCCCAGTGAGCTGCTAGTGTTGTTGCAGTGGGTTGTGTTGTCGTTATTCCCCCAGTGAGCTGCTAGTGTTGTCGTTATTCCCCCAGTGAGCTGCTTGTGTTGTCATTATTCCCCCAGTGAGCTGCTAGTGTTGTTGCAGTGGGTTGTGTTGTCATTACTCCCCCAGTGGGCTGCTAGTGTTGTTGCAGTGGGTTGTATTGTCGTTATTCCCCCAGTGAGCTGCTAGTGTTGTCGTTATTCCCCCAGTGAGCTGCTAGTGTTGCCATTATTCCCCCAGTGAGCTGCTAGTGTTGTTGCAGTGGGTTGTGTTGTCGTTATTCCCCCAGTGGGCTGCTAGTGTTGTCATTATTCCCCCAGTGAGCTGCTAGTGTTGTTGCAGTGGGTTGTGTTGTCGTTATTCCCCCAGTGGGCTGCTAGTGTTGTCGTTATTCCCCCAGTGAGCTGCTAGTGTTGTTGCAGTGGGTTGTGTTGTCGTTATTCCCCCAGTGACCTGCTAGTGTTGTTGCAGCGGGTTGTGTTGTCGTTATTCCCCAGTGAGCTGCTAGTGTTGTTGCAGTGGGTTGTGTTGTCGTTATTCCCCCAGTGGGCTGCTAGTGTTGTCGTTATTCCCCCAGTGAGCTGCTAGTGTTGTTGCAGTGGGTGCTACAGTACTCCCCCAGTGGGCTGCTAGTGTTGTTGCACTGGGTTGTGTTGTCGTTATTCCCCCAGTGAGCTGCTAGTGTTGTTGCAGTGGGTTGTGTTGTCGTTATTCCCCCAGTGGGCTGCTAGTGTTGTCATTATTCCCCCAGTGAGCTGCTAGTGTTGTTGCAGTGGGTTGTGTTGTCGTTATTCCCCCAGTGGGCTGCTAGTGTTGTCGTTATTCCCCCAGTGAGCTGCTAGTGTTGTTGCAGTGGGTTGTGTTGTCGTTATTCCCCCAGTGACCTGCTAGTGTTGTTGCAGCGGGTTGTGTTGTCGTTATTCCCCAGTGAGCTGCTAGTGTTGTTGCAGTGGGTTGTGTTGTCGTTATTCCCCCAGTGGGCTGCTAGTGTTGTCGTTATTCCCCCAGTGAGCTGCTAGTGTTGTTGCAGTGGGTGCTACAGTACTCCCCCAGTGAGCTGCTAGTGTTGTCGTTATTCCCCCAGTGAGCTGCTAGTGTTGTCGTTATTCCCCCAGTGGGCTGCTAGTGTTGTTGCAGTGGGTTGTGTTGTCGTTATTCCCCAGTGAGCTGCTAGTGTTGTTGCAGTGGGTTGTGTTGTCGTTATTCCCCCAGTGGGCTGCTAGTGTTGTTGCAGTGGGTTGTGTTGTCGTTATTCCCCCAGTGGGCTGCTAGTGTTGTTGCAGTGGGTTGTGTTGTCGTTATTCCCCAGTGAGCTGCTAGTGTTGTTGCAGTGGGTTGTGTTGTCGTTATTCCCCCAGTGAGCTGCTAGTGTTGTTGCAGTGGGTTGTGTTGTCATTATTCCCCCAGTGAGCTGCTAGTGTGGTTGCAGGGGGTTGTGTTGTCATTATTCCCCCAGTGAGCTGCTAGTGTTGTTGCAGTGGGTTGTGTTGTCGTTATTCCCCCAGTGAGCTGCTAGTGTTGTTGCAGTGGGTTCTGTTGTCATTATTCCCCCTGTGAGCTGCTAGTGTTGTCGTTATTCCCCCAGTGAGCTGCTAGTGTTGTTGCAGTGGGTTGTGTTGTCGTTATTCCCCCAGTGACCTGCTAGTGTTGTTGCAGTGGGTTGTGTTGTCGTTATTCCCCCAGTGAGCTGCTAGTGTTGTTGCAGTGGGTTGTGTTGTCGTTATTCCCCCAGTGAGCTGCTAGTGTTGTTGCAGTGGGTTGTGTTGTCATTATTCCCCCAGTGAGCTGCTAGTGTGGTTGCAGGGGGTTGTGTTGTCATTATTCCCCCAGTGAGCTGCTAGTGTTGTTGCAGTGGGTTGTGTTGTCATTATTCCCCCAGTGAGCTGCTAGTGTTGTTGCAGTGGGTTGTGTTGTCATTATTCCCCCAGTGAGCTGCTAGTGTTGTCATTATTCCCCCAGTGAGCTGCTAGTGTTGTTGCAGTGGGTTGTGTTGTCGTTATTCCCCCAGTGAGCTGCTAGTGTTGTTGCAGTGGGTTGTGTTGTCGTTATTCCCCCAGTGAGCTGCTAGTGTTGTTGCAGTGGGTTGTGTTGTCGTTATTCCCCCAGTGAGCTGCTAGTGTTGTTGCAGTGGGTTGTGTTGTCGTTATTCCCCCAGTGGGCTGCTAGTGTTGTTGCAGTGGGTTGTGTTGTCATTATTCCCCCAGTGAGCTGCTAGTGTTGTTGCAGTGGGTTGTGTTGTCGTTATTCCCCCAGTGACCTGCTAGTGTTGTTGTTATTCCCCCAGTGAGCTGCTAGTGTCGTTGCAGTGGGTTGTGTTGTCGTTATTCCCCCAGTGACCTGCTAGTGTTGTTGCAGTGGGTTGTGTTGTCGTTATTCCCCCAGTGGGCTGCTAGTGTTGTTGCACTGGGTGCTACAGTACTCCCCCAGTGAGCTGCTAGTGTGGTTGCAGTGGGTTGTGTTGTCGTTATTCCCCCAGTGACCTGCTAGTGTTGTTGCAGTGGGTTGTGTTGTCATTATTCCTCCAGTGAGCTGCTAGTGTTGTCGTTATTCCCCCAGTGAGCTGCTAGTGTTGTTGCAGGGGGTTGTGTTGTCGTTATTCCCCCAGTGAGCTGCTAGTGTTGTCGTTATTCCCCCAGTGGGCTGCTAGTGTTGTTGCAGTGGGTTGTGTTGTCGTTATTCCCCAGTGAGCTGCTAGTGTTGTTGCAGTGGGTGTTACAGTACTCCCCCAGTGGGCTGCTAGTGTTGTTGCAGTGGGTTGTGTTGTCGTTATTCCCCCAGTGAGCTGCTAGTGTGGTTGCAGTGGGTTGTGTTGTCATTATTCCCCCAGTGAGCTGCTAGTGTTGTTGCAGTGGGTTGTGTTGTCATTATTCCCCCAGTGAGCTGCTAGTGTTGTCGTTATTCCCCCAGTGAGCTGCTAGTGTTGTTGCGGGGGGTTGTGTTGTCGTTATTCCCCCAGTGAGCTGCTAGTGTTGTCGTTATTCCCCCAGTGGGCTGCTATTGTTGTTGCAGTGGGTTGTGTTGTCGTTATTCCCCAGTGAGCTGCTAGTGTTGTCGTTATTCCCCCAGTGGGCTGCTAGTGTTGTTGCAGTGGGTTGTGTTGTCGTTATTCCCCCAGTGAGCTGCTAGTGTTGTCGTTATTCCCCCAGTGAGCTGCTAGTGTTGTTGCAGTGGGTTGTGTTGTCGTTATTCCCCCAGTGGGCTGCTAGTGTTGTTGCAGTGGGTTGTGTTGTCGTTATTCCCCCAGTGAGCTGCTAGTGTTGTTGCACTGGGT
>NC_088235.1:5130797-5205797 GCF_036934945.1 Oncorhynchus masou masou
CACTAGCAGCTCACTGGGGGAATAATGACAGCACAGCCCACTGCAACAACACTAGCAGCCCACTGGGGGAATAATGACAACACAACCCACTGCAACCACACTAGCAGCTCACTGGGGGAATAATGACAACACAACCCACTGCAACAACACTAGCAGGTCACTGGGGAATAATGACAACACAACCCACTGCAACAACACTAGACAACACAACCCACTGCAACAACACTAGCAGCCCACTGGGGAATAATGACATAATGACAACACAACCCACTGCAACCACACTAGCAGCTCACTGGGGAATAACAACACAACCCTGACAACACTAGCAGCCCACTGGGGAATAATGAGAACACAACCCACTGCAACAACACTAGCAGCTCACTGGGGGAATAAACAACACAACCCACTGCAGCAACACTAGCCCAGCTCACTGGGGGAATATCGAGCCCAACACACACCCCACTGCAACAACACTAGCAGCTCACTGGGGAATAATGACAACACAACCCACTGCAACAACACTAGCAGCTCACTGGGGAATAACGACAACACAGCCCACTGCAACCACTAGCAGCTCACTGGGGGAATAATGACAACACAACCCACTAGCAGCTCACTGAAATAACACAACACAACCCACTGCAACAACACTAGGGAATAACGACAACACAACATCCACTGGGGAATAACAACAACACTAGCAGCTCACTGGGGAATAATGACAACACAACCCACTGCAACAACACTAGCAGCTCACTGGGGGAATAACGACAACACAACCCACTGCAACAACACTAGCAGCTCACTGGGGAATAACGACAACACAACCCACTGCAACAACACTAGCAGGTCACTGGGGGAATAATGACAACACAACCCACTGCAACAACACTAGCAGGTCACTGGGGGAATAACGACAACACAACCCACTGCAACAACACTAGCAGCTCACTGGGGAATAATGACAACACAACCCACTGCAACAACACTAGCAGCTCACTGGGGGAATAACAACACTAGCAGCTCAACACAACCCCCACTGCAACAACACTAGCAGCTCACTGGGGGAATAATGACAACACAACCCACTGCAACAACACTAACAGCTCACTGGGGAATAATGACTAGCACAACCCACTGCAACAACACTAGCAGGTCACTGGGGGAATAATGACAACACAACCCACTGCAACAACACTAGCAGCTCACTGGGGGAATAACGACAACACTAGCAGCTCACTGGGGGAATAATGACAACACTAGCAGCTCACTGGGGGAATAATGACAACACAACCCACTGCAACAACACTAGCAGCTCACTGGGGGAATAACGACAACACAACCCACTGCAACAACACTAGCAGCTCACTGGGGGAATAACGACAACACTAGCAGCCCACTGGGGGAATAACGACAACACTAGCAGCTCACTGGGGGAATAACGACAACACTAGCAGCTCACTGGGGGAATAATGACAACACAACCCACTGCAACAACACTAGCAGCCCACTGGGGGAATAATGACAACACAACCCAGTGCAACAACACTAGCAGCTCACTGGGGGAGTACTGTAGCACCCAGTGCAACAACACTAGCAGCTCACTGGGGGAATAACGACAACACAACCCACTGCAACAACACTAGCAGCCCACTGGGGGAATAACGACAACACAACCCACTGCAACAACACTAGCAGCTCACTGGGGGAATAACGACAACACTAGCAGCTCACTGGGGGAATAATGACAACACAAAATAGCCAAATCAAATCAAATGTATTTATAAAGCCCTTCTTATATCAGCTGATGTCTCAAAGTGCTGTACAGGTACCCAACCTAAAACCCCAAACAGCAAGTAATGCAGGTGTAGAAGCACGGTGGCTAGGAAAAACTCCCTAGAAAGGCCAGAACCTAGGAAGAAACCTAGAGAGGAACCAGGCTATGAGGGGTGGCCAGTCCTCTTCTGGCTGTGCCGGGTGGAGAACCCACTGCAACAACACTAGCAGCTCAGTGGGGTACTTGGCCTCACAGCAAGACAAAACAACCATGCGCCATGCTAGTCTCCTGATGAATACGTAATATGCTCGATACAAGAAGTAGGCTAGCCAGGCTATAAATTATGTTCTGAAGTCCACACTGCCAAAGATGTTCAGCCCTCCTCTTGGCCACAGTAGCAACATGTTTCTCTTATAAAGCGAATATCCTGTAATTCTACACATTTTTCCATGTGTACCTTTATTTAACTAGGCAAGTCAGTTAAAAACAAATTCTTATTTTCAATGACGGCCTAGGAACAGTAGGTTAACTGCCTGTTCAGGGGCAGAATGACAGATTTGTACCTTGTCAGCTCGGGGATTCGAACTTGCAACCTTTCGGTTACTAGTCCAACGCTCTAACCACTAGGCTACCCTGCCGCCCAATGCTTCCCACAGTTGTCAAGTTAGCTGGATGTCCGTTGGGTGGTGGACCATTCTTGATACACACGGGAAACCGTTGAGCGTGAAAAACCCAGCAGTGTTGCAGTTCTTGACACAAACCAGTGCATCTGGCACCTACTACCATACCCCTTTCAAAGGCATCGTTTGTCTTGCCCATTCATCCTCTGAACGGAACACATACAAAAATGTTGCCCCCAAAAATGGAGAAAATGGAATCAGGCCACAAAAAATATATATTTATATGGCCCTACAGCAGATACTGTATTCACAACACAGCTCTAAACACAACCAACAGCCAGAGGTTCCAACCAAGATGACCTACTACAGCCTTTAAACAACCAACAGCCAGAGGTTCCAACCAAGATGACCTACTACAGCCTTTAAACAACCAACAGCCAGAGAGTTTCCAACCAAGATGACCTACTATAGCCTTTAAACAACCAACAGCCAGAGGTTCCAACCAAGATGACCTACTACAGCCTTTAAACAACCAACAGCCAGAGGTTCCAAACAAGATGACCTACTATAGCCTTTAAACAACCAACAGCCAGAGGTTCCAACCAAGATGACTTACTGCAGCCTTTAAACAACCAACAGCCAGAGGTTCCAACCAAGATGACCTACTATAGCCTTTAAACAACCAACAGACCAGAGGTTCCAACCAAGATGACCTACTTTAAACAACCAACAGCCAGAGGTTCCAACCAAGATGACCTACTAAACAACCAACAGCCAGAGGTTCAGCAAGATGACCTACTACAGCAGCCTTTAAACAACCAGCAGCCAGAGGTTCCAACCAAGATGACCTAACAACCAACAGCCAGAGGTTCAGTTAGGGTTGGGTGGTAGCAGATTTTCATACAGTTTCTGTACCATGCGGGTATATGCTATTACCAAGAGGGGGTTGAATGTCTCTGTTGTAACCAAGAAGCTTCATCTTCACATCTAGCCACTTAGCAAACCAAATGCATAGCTGGAGCCCCTGAGCAGGATCATTTAATTAAACATCCTAGATTTCTTAAAATTATACTCAACTTAAAAATACATCTATTTATTTTTCAAACAGTATTGAAAAATCATACCTTCTGTATTTCAAAACATAGCGTTTATACCATATGCTGTGGTATTAGCCCAAACCAAGAAACAATAAGTAATAACTAAAAGTATAGAAACACATTAACTCTCACTATTGGATGGTGCCCTAAAATGACAAAAGGAGCTGATCGTGGAGCACAGGAAACGGAGAGTTGACCACGCCCCCATCCACATCCACATGGCTGTAGTGGAGCGGCCGACAGCTTTGAGATCCTCCAGAGTCCACATGACTAAGGAATTATAATGGTCCACACACACCAACAACACAGACGTGAAGAAGGCACGACAACCCCCCCACAGGAGGCGAAAAATATTTGGCATGGGTCCTCAGATCATCAAAATGTTACACAGCTTCACCACGGAGAAATCTTGACAAGCTGTCTCAACTGCTTGGTATGGCAACTGCTTGGTGGCAACTGCTTGGTATGGCAACTGCTTGGTATGGCAACTGCTTGGTATGGCAACTGCTTAGTATGGCAACTACTTGGTGGCAACTGCTTGGTATGGCAACTGCTTGGTATGGCAACTGCTTGGTATGGCAACTGCTTGGTATGGCAACTGCTTGGTATGGCAACTGCTTGGTATGGCAACTGCTTGGTATGGCAACTGCTTGGTATGGCAACTGCTTAGCATTTGATACCAAGGTACCACAGAGGGTAGTGAGAACAACCCAGTACATCACTGGGGCAGAGCTCTCTGTTATTCAAAGCACTCTATACAGGCGGTGTCATTGACTATTCTCTCTCTGTTACATGCTTAAACGATGCACCAAGTCTGGGACCAACAGAACATCTATACCAGGTCAGAGGAAAGGCCCTAAACGTTGTTCCAAGTCTCCTGGCCACCCAGGTTGACTATTCTCTCTCTGCATTCACATAGCAGAAACGATGCACCAAGAACAACATCTTCTACCCCCCAAGCCACAAGACTGATAAATAGTTAACCAAACAGCTACCTGGACTATCTGCACTGACCCATTTTGCATTAACTCCTTTGACTCATCACGTACGCTGCTGCTACTGTCTATTGTCTATCCTGATGCCGACTCACTTCCACCCCTACCTATATGTACATATCTACCTCCTTACCTCTACCCCTGCACATTGACTTGGTACTGGTACCCTGTGTATATAGCCATGTTATTACCCCTGCATATTGACTTGGTAGTGGTACCCTGTGTATATAGCCATGTTATTACCTGTACGTACCCTGCACATAGCCTCCACATTGACTCTGTATATAGCCAAGTTATATAGCCTCCACATTGACTCTGGTACCCTGTGTATATAGCCATGTTATTACCCTGCACATTGACTTGGTACTGGTACCCTGTGTATATAGCCTCCACATTATTACACCTGCACATTGACTCTGGTAGTGGCACCCCTGTATATAGCCATTTACATTACCTCTACCCCTGCACATTGACTTGGTACTGGTACCCTGTGTATATAGCCATGTTATTACCCCTGCACATTGACTTGTAGTGGTACCCCTGTATATAGCCTCCACATTGACTCTGTATGGTACCCCTGCACATTGACTTGTAGTGGTACCCTGTGTATATAGCCTCCCCTGCACATTGACTTGGTAGTGGTACCCCCTGTATATAGCCAAGTTATTACCTCTGCACATTGACTTGTACTGGTACCCTGTGTATATAGCCATGTTATTACCCCTGCACATTGACATTGAGTGGTACCCTGTGTAGCATATAGCCATGTATACCTCCCACATTGACTTGGTAGTGGTACCCTGTGTATATAGCCTCCATGTTGATTACCTCTGTACCCCTGCACATTGACTTGGTAGTGGTACCCTGTGTATATAGCCATGTTATTACCCCTGCACATTGACTTGGTAGTGGTACCCTGTGTATAGCCATGTTATTACCTCTACCCCTGTACATAGCCTCCACATTGACCCTGTGTATATAGCCATGTTATGTATATACCCCTGCACATTGACTTGGTAGTGGTACCCTGTGTATATAGCCATGTTATTACCTCTACCCCTGCTTTACATTGACTTAGTACCGGTACCCTGTGTATATAGCCTCCACATTGACTCTGTACTTACCCCTATATAGCCTCCACATTGACTTGGTACTGGTACCCTGTATATAGCCACATTGACTTATTACCTGTATAGCATTGACTTGGTAGTGGTACCCTGTGTATATAGCCTCCACATTGACTCTAAATAACTTACCCCCTGCGTAGACTTGGTAGTGGTACTCTGTGTACTATACCCCTGTTATTACCCCCACATTGACTTGTACTGGTACCCTGTGTATATAGCCATGTTATTACCACATTGACTTGTAGTGGTACTCTGTGTATAAAGCCATGTTATTACCCCTACTCCTGTATATAGCACATTGACTTGGTACTTGTACCCTGTGTATACAGCCAAGTTATCACGACTCATCTTGTATTTAGTTCTCATGTTTTTATCCTTCTACTACTTGTTTATCTTTCTCTCTGTGTTGTTGGGAAGGGTCCGTCAATAAGCAATTCACCGTCAGTCTGGTCGAGGCCAATAGTTTAGAATGACACCCATTGTTAATTTTCACAAAGTGCTACCTCCCAGTTTGTATGAAGGCAATTTGCATATACTCCAGAATGTTATGAAGAGTGATCAGATGAATGCAATTAATTGCAAAGTCCTCTTTGCCATGCAAATGAACTGAATCCCCCAAATATTTCCACTGCATTTCAGCCCTTCCACAAAAGGACCAGCTGACATCATGTCAGTGATTCTCACTGTAACACAGGTTTTGAGTGTTGGCAGGACAAGGCTGGAGATCACTCTGTCATGCTGATTGAATTTGAATAACAGACTGTAAGCTTCAAAAGGAGGGTGGTGCTTGGAATCATTGTTCTTCCTCTGTTAACCATGGTTACCAGCAAGGAAACACATGCCGTCATCATTGCTTTGCACAAAGGGCTTCACAGGCAAGGATATTGCTGCCAGTAAGATTGCACCTCAATCAACCATTTATCGGATCATCAAGAACTTCAAGGAGAGCGGTTCAATTGTTGTTAAGAAGGCTTCAGAGAGCCCAAGAAAGTCCAGCAAGCGCCAGGACCGTCTCCTACAGTTGATTCAGCTGCGGGATCGGGGCACCACCAGTACAAAGCTTGCTCAGGAATGGCAGCAGGCAGGTGTGAGTGCATCTGCACGCACAGTGAGGCAAAGCCTTTTGGAGGATGGCCTGGTGTCAAGAAGGGCAGCAAAGAAGCCACTTCTCCAGGAAAAACATCAGGGACAGACTGATATTCTACAAAGTTACAGGGACTGGACTGCTGAGGGCTGGGGTAAAGTCATTTTCTCTGATGAATCCCCTCTTTCCGATTGTTTGGGGCATCCAGAAAAAGCTTGTCCGGAGGAAGACAAGGTGAGTGCTACCATCAGTCCTGTCATGCCAACAGTAAAGCATCCTGAAACCATTCATGTGTGGGGTTGCTTCTCAGCAAAGGGAGTGGGGTCACTCACAATTTTGCCTGAGAACACAGCCATGAATAAAGAATGGTACCAACACATCCTCCGAGCATCTTCTCCCAACCATCCAGGAACAGTTTGGCGGCGAACAATGCCTTTTTCCAGCATGATGGAGCACCTTGCCATAAGGCAAAAGTGATAACTAAGTGGCTCTGGGAACAAAACATCGATATGTTGGGTTCATGGCCAGGAAACTCCCAGACCTTAATCCCATTGAGAACTTGAGAGCGGGTGGACAAACAAAACCCACATTCTGACAAACTCCAAGCATTGATTATGCAAGATTGGGATGCCATCGGTCAGGATGTCCCAGAAGTTAATTGACAGCATGCCAGGGCAGATTGCAGAGGGCTTGAAAAAGAAGTGCCAACACTGCAATATTGACTCTTTGCATCAACTTCATATAATTGTCAATAAAAAGCCTGACACTTTTGAAATGCTTGTAATTATACTCCAGTATTCCATAGTAACATCTGACAAAAATGTCTATAGTCACTGAAGCAGCAAACTTTGTGGAAATTAATATTTGTGTCATTCTCAAAACTTTTGGCCATGACTGTACACCGGTTGCTTACCAAGCATGATGACAAATAACATTTGATTTGAAAACCACTTGATTGGATAAAATTCTGCAAGTAAACACAGTGTCTATTCCAGTCATGTATTCTAGCCATTAGTCATCACATCGTCTGACATCACATCTTATGGGTTCTAGCCATCTAGGTGACATCACATCACATTCACGTATCTTATGGGTTCACGTGACATCACATCTTATGGGTTCACGTGACATCACATCTATGGGTTCACGTGACATCACATCTTATGGGTTCACGTGACATCACATCTTATGGGTTCACGTGACATCACATCTTATGGGTTCCATTGACATCACATCTTATGGTTCACGTGACATCCCGTGACATCACATCTTATGTGTGACATCACATCTTATGGGTTCACGTGACATCACATCTTATGGGTTCACGTGACATCACATCTTATGGGTTCACGTGACATCACATCTTATGGGTTCACGTGACATCACATCTTACGGGTTCACGTGACATCACATCTTATGGGTTCACGTGACATCACATCTTACGGGTTCACGTGACATCACATCTTACGGGTTCACGTGACATCACATCTTATGGGTTCACGTGACATCACATCTTATGGGTTCACGTGACATCACATCTTATGGGTTCACGTGACATCACATCTTGCGGGTTCACGTGACATCACATCTTATAGGTTCACGTGACATCACATCTTATGGTTCACGTGACATCACATCTTACGGGTTCACGTGACATCACACACTGAAGCTGTTGAGAAGCCTTCTGGACCCAGACTAGGCGCTCCGGCACCACTTGCTGTGTGGTAGCAGAGAAACCAAGGCTAAAACAAGTCTAACTTAGCGGACTAAGTGCATTGATCAGTGTTTCAACTGTCACTTCAGTGTAGAAGTGGAGGATGTTGAGCTCTAATGAGAATTTCCTTCTGTAGTTTTTGTTGTTCAGCAGTCTGATGGCTTTAGGGTAGAAGCTGTTAAGGAGCCTTTTGGTCCTAGACTTGGTGCTCCGGTACCACTTACCGTGAGGGGGCAGAGAACACAGTCTATGACTTTGGTGACTGGAGTCTTTGATAAGACGTACTTAATATATGTCTCTCTATGCTCACAACCCAACCACCATAAATCTTAAATGCACCCCCACGTCTGGGCTGGAAGCCAATGGGTCAGGTGCAGTGCAGAGCCCTGTAGCATATTATAAAGAGTTAGTAGGACTCTACACCTTGGTTAAAGGATGAAGCTGACATCAGGGAAATGCACTCAGCCATGGAAGATCTAAGCACGGCCTGAACAGCAAGACTGCAGCAAGGGAAATCTGTTTATTCTCTGTGCTGGTTGAGACAGTATGATGATGCAGAGCCAAGGGGGTCGTATTCATTAGACGTAAGCATTAGCAAAAGCTTTGCCCGAGAATGAAAATGAGGGTTTCTTTATTGAACAAGTTGAGTTGGTCTCTCTGTTTCAGTGTTCATGCACATGTATGGCTTGTTCATGAAGAATAGAGAGAGGCTGCAGTATGGATGACTGGGCCGGAAAGATTCAGATGGCCCCTCTGTGCTGCTGGGGCGTGTTATCTCTCTCCCCCAGTCATGCTGGGGCGTGTTCTCTCTCTCCCCAGTCATGCTGGGGGCGTGTTCTCTCTCTCCCCAGTCATGCTGGGGGCGTGTTCTCTCTCTCCCCCCAGTCATGCTGGGGCGTGTTCTCTCTCTCCCCCCAGTCATGCTGGGGGGCGTGTTCTCTCTCTCCCCCAGTCATGCTGGGGCGTGTTCTCTCTCTCCCCCCAGTCATGCTGGGGGCGTGTTCTCTCTCTCCCCCCAGTCATGCTGGGGGCGTGTTCTTCTCTCTCCCCCAGTCATGCTGGGGGCGTGTTCTCTCTCTCCCCCCAGTCATGCTGGGGGTGTGTTCTCTCTCTCCCCCCAGTCATGCTGGGGCGTGTTCTCTCTCTCTCCCCCCAGTCATGCTGGGGGCGTGTTCTCTCTCTCCCCCCAGTCATGCTGGGGGCGTGTTCCCAGTCATGCTGGGGCGTGTTCTTCTCTCCCCCCAGTCATGCTGGGGGCGTGTTCTCTCTCTCCCCCAGTCATGCTGGGGCGTGTTCTTCTCCCCCCAGTCATGCTGGGGCGTGTTCTCTCTCTCCCCAGTCATGCTGGGGGCGTGTTCTCTCTCTCCCCCCAGTCATGCTGGGGCGTGTTCTCTCTCTCCCCAGTCATGCTGGGGGCGTGTTCAGCTCTCCCCCAGTCATGCTGGGGCGTGTTCTCTCCCAGTCATGCTGGGGCGTGTTCCTCTCTCCCCCCAGTCATGCTGGGGGCGCTCTCTCTCTCCCTGTGATGCTGGTGGGGGCTCTCTCTCTCACTGTGATGCTGAGGGAGTCCCTCTCTCTCCCGTGTGGTGCTGGGGAGGGGCTCTCTCTCTCTCCTGTGATGCTGGGAGGGGCTCTCTCTCTCCCCCTGTGATGCTGGGAGGGATCTCTCTCCCCGTGATGCTGGGAGGGCTCTCTCTCTCTCCCCGTGATGCTGGGAGGTGCTCTCTCTCTCTTCCTGTGATGCTGGGAGTGGCTCTCTCTCTCCCCGTGATGCTGGGGGCACCCTCTCTCCGTGATGCTGGGAGGAGCTCTCTCTCTCTCTTCCTGTGATGCTGGGAGGGGCTCTCTCTCCTGTGATGCTGGGAGGGGCTCTCTCTCTTCCTGTGATGCTGGGAGGGCTCTCTCTCTCTTCCTGTGATGCTGGGAGGGGCTCTCTCTCTCCCCCGTGATACTGGGAGGGCTCTCTCTCTCTCCTGTGATGCTGAGGGCTCTCTCTTTCTGTGATGCTGGGAGAGGCTCTCTCTCTCCCCTGTGATGCTGGGAGGGGCTCTCTCTATCTTCCTGTGATGCTGGGAGGGGCTCTCTCTCTCTTCCTGTGATGCTGGGAGGCTCTCGCTCTCCGTGATGCTAGGGGCTCTCTCTCTCTCCCCCGTGATGGGGGCACTATCTCCCATGATGCTGGGGCGCTATCTCTCCCTATGATGCTGGGGGCTCTCTCTCCCTGTGATGCTGGGGGCCCTCTCTCCCTGCGAGGCTGGGGGCTCTCTCTCCCTGTGATGCTGGGGGCTCTCTCTCTGTGTCTCTTTTAGTGGCACATCTCACAGCAAGGCCACTGATTATTTATAACAAAGCAGCAGTGAGGAGGAGAGGAGCCGGGAACGACCAGCTGACAGTAGCACAGCAGTATCCCTCCTGCCCTTTCTCCTGGGATGCCCAGTGTGCCACCTGCCAGTCCACAACAGATACACAGACCAATCCCTTTCTCCTGGGATGCCCAGTGTGCCACCTGCCAGTCCACAACAGATACACAGACCAATCCCTTTCTCTGGGATGCCCAGTGTGCCACCTGCCAGTCCACAACAGATACACAGACCAATCCCTTTCTTCAAAAACAGACTATTAATTGTGGTGCAAAATATAATGTCAGTACGACAAGTAGACCCAGTCCCAAACGACACAACCGAATAGCTTCAGAATCAGATTCACAGTAGTGCAGCAAAGATAGTACTGTACAGACATAAACATCTTTCCTCTTTGACCAAGGTGATTAGCTAGTTCCACAGATTCCCCCACAGTGCAGTGTGTATCGTACTGTACAGACATAAACATCTTTCCTCTGAGACCAAGGTGATTAGCTAGTTCCACAGATTCCCCCACAGTGCAGTGTGTATCCTGTACAGTCAGGAAGGCACCCCTATATGTCTGAGACCCCTTATTTTAAACCAGAGGACCAGCATCACCGTATATATGTCAGCCTTCATCTGCCAGCCAATAGCAGGCCTTACAGACCAGATCAATGTGTCGCTACATCCGAATCAATGCCGTCTTAGATAACAGGGGTGTTCAGGGCAATGTATCCACGATTCTCTTTCACACCAACAATGACAGTTGTTACGAGATCTTGCAGTGTTTTCACAGCTATAGGTATATAACTATATAGTTAAAGCCCATGTTTAGTGACAGATGTAGTTAGCAAATATCTGACCTTGTTCTGCCTGGTGAAAAGAGAACAACTGTTGTTAACCTACCATGTGCTTGCAATAAATACATAGGTCAACCATCTACATCTAGCTAGCCAAAACAATAGTACTTGCAGCTAACAAGACAGCTCCCCTAAATACCAATTGCTATAACTGGCCAGAGTTAACAAGGTTTGAATGTTGCCAACTTAGGCACCAGGCTAGCTAGATAGTGAACTAGCAACCATCTGTATTAGCGACGTTGCTAGCTTGCTAACGTTAGCATGCACAAAACACCCGTGATTAGGTCAATAAATAACGTTCATCTATCTGTTGAAATGGAAACGAGCTTTACCTTCAGCCACATCTTCGTCTATGGCTCCCTTCACCTGAGAGAAGCACCATTGGAAATCGTTCCCTCCTCCGACACCTACAAAACATCACAAATTGAATAAAGGTGAATAAATAGCCAGACAATATGAGCAGATGTTATAGAAATGCAGAGAATAATTCCACCTTTAAATGTGTACTTCAACATAGCAACTAGTTAACTATGGAGTATACATTTTGGCACACATTGTCAGAGCTGCTCGGTTGCTTGTTAGCCAAGAAACTTGCAATGCTTTTAGGCCGCGCTGTTTGGGGCCCCCCGTCTACAAAGTTGTCAACCTTACCTGCCATTGCCACTTTCTGCAACACAACTGGCTTCTTTTTTTGGGAGGGGGAGGGGTCTTCCATAGTGATTAGAGTTGTAAGGATTGTAATTTCAGTACAAGGTTATTCAAAAAAGGAAACAGTTATTAGAGTCGAGAATATGGGCTTTACAGAAATGCCCGTGATTTTTTTTTTTCATTTCATTTCCAAAAATCAAAATGGCGCACAGTGACAGGCGACGTGACACGGTGACGTCATTGCGACGCTTCGGATGTCTATTTCAGGCGCTCGACCGCGTCAGAGGCGCACCGTCTATGCGCAGCTTCGCAGGGCCTTGGCGAGCTGACAGATACAGGGCGTGGGAAAGTGGACTGTTATCTCTTTTGTTTTCCCCCGTGGTGACCATTCAATGTTTTTTTGCAAAACATCAGTTTTCGAAGTTTCGTACTTAGATAAAGACATCCGACACAAAGTCAGAGACATTGTCATAGGCATCGAAATCTAAGAAATAGACAGAGCCTTAATCCTAGGCCATTGGCTGGTGTTTCACAACCATTTATATACCAGGGAATCGAGCTCGCCAGTTTGTAGTCTAAAAACCGGAAATGAGTTCGTTCAGCCATTCCTATGGGAAAATTCACGGGAAAGAATGGGGTTTTGGAATAAACAGCGAAAAGGTTAACACAGGCTTAGGATATTTTATACGTTTTAATCTATGAGATAATATCAGTCAGTTAACATGGCATTTATGAATTATGAAACCTTTATGTTATTGTTTTTAATTACACAAATGCTTAAAAATTCACAAAAAACGTTGCGTTAGCTGACAAGATTATCTCAGAACAAAATGATCTCCTAAGTCTGTGTTTACCACGCTGCTTATTTTGGGTGTTTATCCGACACCTCCCAAAAACTCCATTCATTTACAAGACCATGGTGCTTGCCTACGGAGCTGTGAGGGGAACGACACCGCAGTACCTCCAGGCTCTGATCAGGCCCTACACCCAAACAAGGGCACTGCGTTCATCCTTCTCTGGCCTGCTCGCCTCCCTACCACTGGGAGGAAGTTACAGTTCCCGCTCAGCCCAGTCAAAACTGTTCGCTGCTCTGGCCCCCAATGGTGGAACAAACTCCCTCACGACGCCAGGACAGCGGAGTCAATCACCACCTTCCGGAGACACCTGAAACCCCACCTCTTTAAGGAATACCTAGGATAGGATAAAGTAATCCTTCTCACCCCCCCTTAAATGATTTAGATGCACTATTGTAAAGTGGCTGTTCCACTGGATGTCATAAGGTGAATTCACCAATTTGTAAGTCGCTCTGGATAAGAGTGTCTGCCAAATGACTTAAATGTAAATGTAAATGATTTACCCATAGGATTTACCAAACGAACCAATGGTGGAGTTAATGTCTACTCCATTACTATTGCTCAGAGACCGAAAAGTAATAACGTTTTTGTTTGTTTGAATGATGTAAACTTTTACGTTGCTGATGTGCTGGTGTGAACCTGATTCTAGATCTCCTGAAACTAGTTGAAACTGTAAAGTAAATCGTCCTTCTTTTTTTTTTTTGTTGAACAAATTATTTACTCCATGCAATTGTGTGAGATAAATCACAACTATGGCAGTTACAGGAAGTCGACTATCTTGTCAATATAATAAATAGTCTTTGTCAATACTACAACAATAACAAAGCTACTCATACCACTGACAGTCAATTTACAATATTGTTTTGAGGCAGACTGTAGAGACCTAGATCCAGCCAGTAGAGTGCAGTATTTAGCCAGAAATGATGAGGCTCCTCAGATCTTTCTCTGCTCATTATGAAGAGGTGGTGTCCTCTCCTCGCCAGTGTTCTGCTGAATATGACTAAGTTCCTGCTAGCGGAAGCTTGTTTGCTCTATGTATTTTTTATATATTTTTCAATTTGCTTGTTAGACTTTAAAAGCCTTAGAAATCCTCCTCGGCCTGACAGAGTAATCCTCTATCTACTTTGTTGTAGCTTCTCTCTTCATTAATTCCAACCCATTCGGGGGAAAAACATGCATTTGTGAATGATATAAAAATGTCCAAATAAGGTATTTTTAAATGAACGGGTATGGTAGTAGGTGCCAAGCACACCGGTTTGAGTGTATCAAGAACTGTGGGGCTGCTGGGTTCTTCACACTCAACAGTTTCCCATGTTTATCAAGAATGGTCCACCACCCACAGGACATCCAGCCAACTTGAAACAACAGTGTGAAGCATTGGAGTTAAGGGGCCATCATCCCTGTGGAACGCTTTCGACACCTTGTCGAGTCCATGCCCGACAATTGAGGCGGTTCTGAGGGAAAAGGGGGAAGTGCAACTCAATATCAGGAAGGTGTTCCCAATGCTTTGTACACTGAGTATATCACATAAAGTCAGTGGGGGGCAGCGTAGCCTAGTGGTTAGAGCGTTGGACAAGTGACTAAAAGGTTGCAGGTTTGAGTCCCCGGCCGTCATGAAAATAAGAATTTGTTCTTATTAATTAACTAACTGCCTAGTTAAAAAAGAATAGTACATGTTAAACACATAAGAAAATGTATTTAAAGTAAATGCTGAAATATTTTAAAGAATTTATTTTACAACGTATTTCTACATGTATTTATCAATACATTTGGAAATGTTTTGTGAAATGTGTTTTATTTTAACGTATTTGTCAGAAATATGTTTAAATTAAAATTTATCTAATATATGAACAAATATGCCAAAACGATATTGCAACGAAATGGTTACTGTCTTAACAAAGGCACTATAGTGACTGCCAATGTACTTACTGTCTTAACAAAGGCACTATAGTGACTGCCAATGTACTTACTGTCTTAACAAAGGCACTATAGTGACTGCCAATGTACTTACTGTCTTAACAAAGGCACTATAGTGACTGCCAATGTACTTACTGTCTTAACAAAGGCACTATAGTGACTGCCAATGTACTTACTGTCTTAACAAAGGCACTATAGTGACTGCCAATGTACTTACAGTCTTAACAAAGGCACTGTAGTGACTGCCAATGTACTTACTGTCTTAACAAAGGCACTGTAGTGACTGCCAATGTACTTACTGTCTTAACAAAGGCACTGTAGTGACATGCCAATGTACTTATTGTCTTAACAAAGGCACTGTAGTGACTGCCAATGTACTTACTGTCTTAACAAAGGCACTATAGTGAATGCCAATGTACTTATTGTCTTAACAAAGGCACTGTAGTGACTGCCAATGTACTTACTGTCTTAACAAAGGCACTGTAGTGACAGCCAATGAACTTACTGTATGTCAGACTCATTCAGACTGCAGAACTGGCGGTGTACAAACTTAACAGAGTACAACATAATACATGACACTTTCTCCGATGGGTGACCCAACGTTAAAACACATTCTCACCTGGAGTCCCACTGTTAAAACACCATATCACCTGGAGTCCCACTGTTACACACAACATCACCTGGAGTCCCACTGTTACACACAACATCACCAGGAGTCCCACTGTTAAAACACAACATCACCTGGAGTCCCACTGTTAAAACACAACATCACCTGGAGTCCCACTGTTAAACACAACACAACATCACCTGGAGTCCTACTGTTAAAACACATCATCACCTGGAGTCCCACTGTTAAACACAACATCACCTGGAGTCCCACTGTTAAAACACATCATCACCTGGAGTCCCACTGTTAAACACAACACAACATCACCTGGAGTCCCACTGTTAAAACACATCATCACCTGTAGTCCCACTGTTAAAACACAACATCACCTGGAGTCCCACTGTTAAACACAACACAACATCACCTGGAGTCCCACTGTTAAACACAACACAACATCACCTGGAGTCCCACTGTTAAACACAACACAACATCACCTGGAGTCCCACTGTTAAACACAACACAACATCACCTGGAGTCCCACTGTTAAAACACATCATCACCTGGAGTCCCACTGTTAAACACAACATCACCTGGAGTCCCACTGTTAAAACACATCATCACCTGGAGTCCCACTGTTAAACACAACACAACATCACCTGGAGTCCCACTGTTAAAACACATCATCACCTGTAGTCCCACTGTTAAAACACAACATCACCTGGAGTCCCACTGTTAAACACAACACAACATCACCTGGAGTCCCACTGTTAAACACAACACAACATCATCTGGAGTCCCACTGTTAAACACAACACAACATCACCTGGAGTCCCACTGTTAAACACAACACAACATCACCTGGAGTCCCACTGTTAAACACAACATCACATCACCTGGAGTCCCACTGTTAAACACAACACAACATCACCTGGAGTCCCACTGTTAAACACAACACAACATCACCTGGAGTCCCACTGTTAAACACAACATCACATCACCTGGAGTCCCACTGTTAAACACAACACAACATCACCTGGAGTCCCACTGTTAAACACAACATCACATCACCTGGAGTCCCACTGTTAAACACAACACAACATCACCTGGAGTCCCACTGTTAAACACAACACAACATCACCTGGAGTCCCACTGTTAAACACAACACAACATCACCTGGAGTCCCACTGTTAAACACAACATCACCTGGAGTCCCACTGTTAAAACACAACATCACCTGGAGTCCCACTGTTAAACACAACACAACATCACCTGGAGTCCCACTGTTAAACACAACACAACATCACCTGGAGTCCCACTGTTAAACACAACACAACATCACCTGGAGTCCCACTGTTAAACACAACACAACATCACCTGGAGTCCCACTGTTAAACACAACACAACATCACCTGGAGTCCCACTGTTATATAATGACTAGCAGGGGTATAGAAGAGCAGCCTTCGGGGAACCTTTCTGTCACCCATTGGAAGCAGGTCTTGTTATTTTGAAAAACAATTTACTCTGGAAAAGTGGAAGAGATGAGAGCGGAAGAGATGAGAGCATAGCCCGCTGTTATTTAGAGTTTTTGTTTTTGTTGTAAGAACACAGTAGTCTACAGCCTCAGTGCCCATTCTTCCAATATTAGACATGTTCTGGTCAAATTAATTCTCTTTGAGTTTGAAAGCCCTGACGGACCTACTGTCATTTATATTTTGTTCCTCTTCTCTGACAACATGAGGTATTACTCAGCCCTTTCTGGGACGTCAGGATCAAACAAGGGTGTGTACCAAATGTCAGCCTATTCCTATGTAGTGCACTACTTTTAACCAGAGCCATTAGGGATCTGATCAAAAGTAGTGCACGGTAGGGTAGCCTAGTGGTTAGAGTGTTGGACTGGTAACCGCAAGGTTGCAAAACGGACAATGTTGTCGACCTACATAAGAAAGTTTCCTGGAAATGTGTTTTCTACCCACCAGACTTACGTTGTCTATAATATATGATCAGAGTTTGAAACAATACAGGTTCCCCTGGGCTGGGAAAGCAGCAGCTCTTAAAATGATTTATCTTTATGGATTGAATGTCAGGAGAGATATATGGAGGTGTGAATTCTCCCCAACCACAACACGGAGCAGTGAACTCAACAGCGGGTAGTGCGCACTGACATCATTAGTGCACACTGTAGAAAAATGTTTTGCTATGAAAACGAGTTTTTATTGGACACATTTAGGTAGATCTCTTCCCATTTTATCCTGATTGCTTCCGTTTGGTTCGCCCCCGTCTCTTCAGGACCTCGTTTTTTCCAGGCGCTGCATGGTCAATCCGACGTCTGCATTGGGCGTGTAGCATTTATGGTGTTATGGTTCCTGCAGAAGTCAGGCCTTTTCTACTTCTTGTGCTTCGCAGAGCTGTTGTCAAGGAAGTATATTTGTATTTATTCAGGACCTCCCGCCCTCAGCTAACGTCAACCAATCATATGAATGCGGAGCTTCACCGAGCCCTCTCTATTGTTACAACACTCGAGATGTGCACCGCAATGCGGTGCGGATCTCAATTTGGCTTCTGCATGCCTCCGGAAGCCCCGCAATTGAGTCACACCATCCTTACGACGCCTCCGACCACATTTTCAAAAGCAAGCGTAAATTGTTTCTTAGTCTGCAAATAAATTATATATATATATATATATATACATATATACAGTGGGGAGAACAAGTATTTAATACACTGCCGATTTTGCAGGTTTTCCTACTTACAAAAGCATGTAGATGTCTGTAATTTTTTTATCATAGGTACACTTCAACCGTGAGAGACGGAATCTAAAACAAAAATCGAGAAAATCACATTGTATGATTTTTAACTAATTAATCTGCATTTTATTGCATGACATAAGTATTTGATCACCTACCAACCAGTAAGAACTCCGGCTCTCACAGACCTGTTAGTTTTTCTTTAAGAAGCCCTCCTGTTCTCCACCTGTATTTACTGAACCCAATAGAAAATCTTTGGAGGGAGCTGAAAGTCCGTATTGCCAGCGACAGCCCCGAAACCTGAAGGATCTGGAGAAGGTCTGTATGGAGGAGTGGGCCAAAATCCCTGCTGCAGTGTGTGCAAACCTGGTCAAGGACTACAGGAAACGTATGATCTCTGTAATTGCAAACAAAGGTTTCTGTACCAAATATTAAGTTCTGCTTTTCTGGTGTATCAAATACTTATGTCATGCAATAAAATGCAAACGAATTACTTAAAAATCATACAATGTGATTTTCTGTATTTTTGTTTTAGATTCTGTCTCTCACAGTTGAAGTGTACCTATGATACAAATTACAGACCTCTACATGCTTAGTAAGTAGGAAAACCTGGAAAACCTGTCTCAAATTCTTGTTTTCCCCACTGTATATATATATATATATATATATATATATATATATATATATATATATATATATATATATATATATATATACCCAGTCAACGAGTGTGCAAAGCTGTCATCAAGGCAAAGGGTGGTAACTTTGAAGAATCTAAAATCTAAAATATTTTTTGATTTGATTTAACACTTTTTGATTACTACATGATTCCATGTGTGTTATTTCATAGTTTTGATGTCTTCACTATTATTCTACAATGTAGAAAATAGTAAAATAAAATAAAGAAAAACCTTTGAATGAGTAGGTGTGTCCAAACGTTTGACTGGTCCTGTTCATATATACATACATACTGTACGCTGTATATTCATTATATGGCTGTGGGAAAAAAACAATGTTTAAAATGCTCATAAATATGCATTTATTATGCATTTATTATCAAACAAATATACATGTGGACATCTAAAGGCAGGATAAGGCGTATGAGCTCTTTACGACTTCAATAACTCAGAGAGAGAGAGACTGGAGTGTGTTAACTCCTCTTGTACCCTGACATCCTCTCTGTGTTCTGACGTTCTGTCTAAAAATAAACGCTGTGTCATTCAGAAGGGAAGCTGAAAAGGAAATGCACCGTCATGTTCATACCTGGGTCATAAGAGACAGTGTACGTGGCTCAAATCGCATCCTTTCCCTGTCAAGTGCAGGGCAACAATACAAAGTAGTGCCCTATCATAGGGAATAGGGTGCCATTTGAGACCTACTTGGATGGTTCAGAGCAGTAGAACATTTGAACATCTTGGCCATGTTCTGTTATAATCTCCACCCGGCACAGCCAGAAAAGGACTGGCCACCCCACATAGCCTGGTTCCTCTCTAGGTTTCTTCCTAGGTTTTGGCCTTTCTAGGGAGTTTTTCCCTAGCCACCGTGCTTCTACACCTGCATTGCTTGCTGTTTGGGGTTTTAGGCTGGGTTTCTGTACAGCACTTTGAGATATCAGCTGATGTACGAAGGGCTATATAAATAAATTTGATTTGATTTGATTTAGACACTTTAGTCAAGCAATGGTTCTTCCTCTTTTGTCATAATGCTCTTACCTTCTAGAACCTTACCTACTTAAAGGACTGGCTCACTTTTCTTTGACCAAATATATATTTTTTTAAATAAAAGGTATGTTATAGAATTTATTTTTTACTATTTAATAACTTGGTTTTGAGAAAAAGAAACCAGCAGTGCTTATTCTGTAGTACAGGGGACACGGACAAACATGAACCCTCCCTACCACTGAGGAAGTACAGTTCCCGCTCAGCCCAGGCAAAACTGTTTGCTGCTCTGGCCCCCCAATGGTGGAACAAACTCCCTCACGACGCCAGGACAGCGGAGTCAATCACCACCTTCCGGAGACACCTGAAACCCCACCTCTTCAAGGAATACCTAGGATAGGATAAAGCAATCCTTCTCACCCCCCCCTTAAATGATTTAGATGCACTATTGTAAAGTGGCTGTTCCACTGATGTCAGAAGGTGAATTCACCAATTTGTAAGTCGCTCTGGATAAGAGCGTCTGCTAAATGACTTAAATGTAAATGTAAATGAACAAAAGTTCCCAAAAATGTAATTTTAGAAACGCAAAAGCTTTTAGTACAGTGATGCTAGTCTTTGCATGTTCGTGAAATTGTGTTATTTCCGAACATTATCTGCAACGTTATATTCTATTTTGTTGAACTCGAGCGATTTTGTTGAACTCGAACTCGAGCATCCGTGTGATTTCTGCTTCCGTTATGGTGGTAACGAGAAATGAGAAAACACAAGCATGCTCGCACACGGAAATATATCGCTTGAGTCATGGAATACCAAAGGACTATATATAGCTACAATAACTCAGAATGATAAGAATGCACATAACAAGCTGTTGGTTTACTGCTGAGACCAGCTCCTACAGCTCCTCCTATATAATATAAAGGTCCTGGTTGGTAGATAGCACCATAGGTAACATGGTTAATAGAAAGGTCCTGGTTGGTAGATAGCACCATAGATAACATAAACAAAAGTTTATTTCTAGTACAGGGGCAGGCAGATGACAGGGTAAAGGAAGGCAGACGACAGGTCAAAGACAGACGACAGGTCAAAGACAGACGACAGGTCAAAGACAGACGACAGGTCAAAGGAAGGCAGACGACAGGTCAAAGGTTGGCAGACGACAGGTCAAAGACAGACAACAGGTCAAAGGAAGGCAGACGACAGGTCAAAGGTTGGCAGACGACAGGTCAAAGGTTGGCAGACGACAGGTCAAAGACAGACGACAGGTCAAAGGAAGGCAGACAACAGGTCAAAGACAGGCAGACGACAGGTCAAAGGTTGGCAGACGACAGGTCAAAGACAGACGACAGGTCAAAGGAAGGCAGACGACAGGTCAAAGGAAGGCAGACGACAGGTCAAAGGAAGGCAGACGACAGGTCAAAGACAGACGACAGGTCAAAGGTTGGCAGACGACAGGTCAAAGGAAGGCAGACGACAGGTCAAAGGAAGGCAGGGGTCAGGTTAAAGGAAGGCAGGGGTCAGTAATTCAGAGAGGGTGCAAAAGGTCTAGAATGGCAGGCAGTCTCAGGGTCAAGGTTCGCCAGGGTCAATAATCCAGTATCGTGGGGTAAGGTACAGAATGGCAGGCAGTCTCAGGGTCAGGGTTCGCCAGGGTCAATAATCCAGTATCGTGGGGTAAGGTACAGAACAGCGGGCTCAGGGTCAGGGTTCGCCAGGGTCAATAATCCAGTATCGTGGGGTAAGGTACAGAACAGCGGGCTCAGGGTCAGGGTTCGCCAGGGTCAATAATCCAGTATCGTGGGGTAAGGTACAGAACAGCGGGCTCAGGGTCAGGGTTCGCCAGGGTCAATAATCCAGTATCGTGGGGTAAGGTACAGAACAGCGGGCTCAGGGTCAGGGTTCGCCAGGGTCAATAATCCAGTATCGTGGGGTAAGGTACAGAACAGCGGGCTCAGGATCAGGGCAGGCAGAATGGTCAAAACCAGGAAGGACTAGAGAACAGGAGCAAGAACAGACATTAGCAGGGGAACAAACAATGGTAGGTTTCATGAAACGAAACGAACTGGCAACAGACAAACAGAGAACACAGGTATAAATACACAGGGGATAATGGAGAAGATGGCCGACACCTGGAAGGGGGTGGAGACAATCACAAAGACAGGTGAAACAGATCAGGGTGTGAGCATCAGGAAGACTCTTATGACTGATACCTGTTGGGATACATCCCCAATGGCACCTTATTCCCTACATAGTGCACTACTATTGTCACGCCTTGGTCTTAGTATTTTTTGTTTTAGTTTATTAGTTAGTCAGACCAGGGTGTGACATGGGGTTATTATGTATTGTGTTTTCGTATTGGGGTTTGTAGTGTCTGGGATTGTAGCTGATTAGGGGTGTGTGTGTGTTAAATAGGTTGGTTGCCTGAGGCGGTTCTCAATCAGAGTCAGGTGATTCTCGTTGTCTCTGATTGGGAACCGTATTTAGGTAGCCTGGTTTTCGCTTTGTATTTCGTGGGTGATTGTTCGTGTCTCTGTGTAGTGTGCACCAGTCAGGCTGTAATATTTTTCACGTTCCGTTTGTTGCTTTTGTATTTATTAAGTTATTTCATATATAGTTCGTTTGTTTGTCTTCACTATTAAACATGAGTAACTTACACGCTGCATTTCGGTCCGACTCTTTCAACAAAAGAAGAACGCCGTTACAACTATGGCTTATTCTAATGTTTTGCTTACCCAACACAAATGCACTAAATCCCAGATTTAGCACATGCTAGGCTACACACCATAAAATATATTGAGACAAATAAACAGGCAGTAGCCTAGAAGTGGCAAAATAGAACTCAATCAATTTATTGAACATGATATACTCTGAGATTTGACGATACCCCTATGACCTTAGCCTTGGGAAAATGGTCCCTTGTCAAAAGTAGTACGCTACATAGGGAATAGGGTGCCACAGTAGTGCACTATATAGGGAATAGGGTGCAATAGTAGTGCGCTATATAAGGAATAGGGTGCCACAGTAGTGCACTATACAGGGAATAGGGTGCCATTGTAGTGCACTATACAGGGAGTAGGGTGCCATAGTAGTGCAATATATAGGGAATAGGGTGCCATAGTAGTGCACTATACATTGATTAGGTGCAATAGTAGTGCACTATACAGGGAATAGGGTGCCATAGTAGTGCACTATATAGGGAGTAGGGTGCCATAGTAGTGCAATATATAGGGAATAGGGTGCCATAGTAGTGCACTATACAGGGATTAGGGTGCAATAGTAGTGCACTATACAGGGAATAGGGTGCCATAGTAGTGCACTATATAGAGAATAGGGTGCCATAGTAATGCACTATATAGGGAATATAGTGCCATAGTAGTGCACTATATAGAGAATAGGGTGCCATAGTAATGCACTATATAGGGAATATAGTGCCATAGTAGTGCACTATACAGGGAATAGGGTGTCATTTGGGATACCTACCTGTTGTCTTGAGATGTGTGGATTGACAGTTAACAGGCTTTTATAAAGCTTTAGATGAGGAGAGGGTGAAATATCAGGATGTCTTATGTGGAGAAATGCAATTTGACATCTCTATTCCTGTGTGGTACTCTACCAAAATAAATAATATTTGAAAAGAGGTGGAAAACCGCTTACTTTCAATCTCAGCGATCTTCCTTTTGACATGGAAATGTCTCCTCAGGAGATCTGAGTCTGTCTGTCTGAGGACTGAGGACTCCGTGAAATCTGGCCTGATGCAACTCCAACGTCTGATTTCAAACATGTTACAAAACACGGTTCAGTGAAAGGTCTAGACCAGCAGCACCTCTCAGTTTTACCGACTGCTGTGAACATAGAGATTCTAACTCCTGTTGTTCTATGGTGGTGAATATCAATTTAAAGCAGCGACAGTATTATTGTCACGGCTTTCGTTGTGGGAAGGAGGAGCGGACCAAAATGCAGCGTAGTTTTGATTCATTTTATTAAATACGTAAACTATACACGATAAACTAACAAAATAACAAACGTACGAAAACCGAAAACAGCCCTATCTGGTGCAAAACACAGAGACAGGAACAATCACCCACAAACACACAGTGAAACCCAGGCTACCTAAATATGGTTCCCAATCAGAGACAATGACTAACACCTGCCCCTGATTGAGAACCATATCAGGCCAGACATAGAAATAGACAAACAAGATATCCAACATAGAATGCCCACTCAGATCACACCTGACCAACCAAAACATAGAAACATACAAAGTAAACTATGGCCAGGGCGTGACAATTATATTCTATGGTGGTGAACATCAATTTAAAGCAGCGACAGTATTCTTTAACATCTGAGTATGTTCACAGCATCAATCAGGAATGTCGTGTTTGGTCGCTGAGAACAGCATTTCTGTAACAACGTTCTTCGTTTGTCGCAAGAAAGTCGGAACGACCAAAATGTAGCGTGTTGGTTACTCATGTTTATTAGTGAAACAAACAACGGAACTATACATGAAATAACTAATAATTACAAAACAACAAAACGGAACGTGAAACCTATTACAGCCTATCTGGTGAACACTACACAGAGACAGGAACAATCACCCACAAAATACAAAGCGGAAACCCAGGCTACCTAAATACGGTTCCCAATCAGAGACAACGAGAATCACCTGACTCTGATTGAGAACCGCCTCAGGCAGCCAAACCTATGTAACACACACCCCCTAATCAGCCACAATCCCAATAACCAAAAAACCCCACTAAGAATACAACAAACAATAAACCCATGTCACACCCTGGCCTGACCAACTAATGAACTAAAACACAAAATACTAAAACCAAGGCGTGACAATTTCACCATTCATTCAGCTTGTGCTTTAATCCTCACATACATGTAGCTCCCTGAAAACACAGTGAAATGGGAAACTTGTCCTGTTGTGAAAATAAAATGACATGACAGCAGTATATAGTATTACATAAGATCAAACATATTGAACGTGAAGTTAAGATATCTTGTCTTGAATGATTAGATAGTATGTATTCAAAGTAGAGGTTGTTATGAACAGGACTGGTTAGTAGTAGTAGAGGTTGTTATGAACAGGACTGGTTAGTAGCAGTAGAGGTTGTTATTAACAGGACTGGTTAGTAGTAGTAGAGTTTGTTATTAACAGGACTGGTTAGTAGTAGTAGAGGTTGTTAGGAACAGGACTGGTTAGTAGTAGTAGAGGTTGTTATTAACAGGACTGGTTAGTAGTAGTAGAGGTTGTTAGGAACAGGACTGGTTAGTAGTAGTAGAGGTTGTTATTAACAGGACTGGTTAGTAGTAGTAGAGGTTGTTATTAATAGGACTGGTTAGTAGTAGTAGAGTTTGTTAGGAACAGGACTGGTTAGTAGTAGTAGAGGTTGTTATTAAGGACTGGTTAGGACTGGTTAGTAGTAGTAGAGGTTTGTTATTAACAGGACTGGTTAGTAGTAGTAGAGGTTGTTATTAACAGGACTGGTTAGTAGTAGTAGAGGTTGTTATTAACAGGACTGGTTAGTAGTAGTAGAGGTTGTTATTAACAGGGCTGGTTAGTAGTAGTAGAGGTTGTTATTAACAGGGCTGGTTAGTAGTAGTAGAGGTTGTTATTAACAGGACTGGTTAGTAGTAGTAGAGGTTGTTATTAACAGGACTGGTTAGTAGTAGTAGAGGTTGTTATTAACAGGACTGGTTAGTAGTAGTAGAGGTTGTTATTAACAGGACTGGTTAGTAGTAGTAGAGGTTGTTATTAACAGGACTGGTTAGTAGTAGTAGAGGTTGTTATTAACAGGACTGGTTAGTAGTAGTAGAGGTTGTTATTAACAGGACTGGTTAGTAGTAGTAGAGGTTGTTATTAACAGGACTGGTTAGTAGTAGTAGAGGTTGTTATTAACAGGACTGGTTAGTAGTAGTAGAGGTTGTTATTAACAGGACTGGTTAGTAGTAGTAGAGGTTGTTATTAACAGGACTGGTTAGTAGTAGTAGAGGTTGTTATTAACAGGACTGGTTAGTAGTAGTAGAGGTTGTTAGGAACAGGACTGGTTAGTAGTAGTAGAGGTTGTTATTAACAGGACTGGTTAGTAGTAGTAGAGGTTGTTAGGAACAGGACTGGTTAGTAGTAGTAGAGGTTGTTATTAACAGGACTGGTTAGTAGTAGTAGAGGTTGTTATTAATAGGACTGGTTAGTAGTAGTAGAGGTTGTTAGGAACAGGACTGGTTAGTAGTAGTAGAGGTTGTTATTAACAGGACTGGTTAGTAGTAGTAGAGGTTGTTATTAACAGGACTGGTTAGTAGTAGTAGAGGTTGTTATTAACAGGACTGGTTAGTAGTAGTAGAGGTTGTTATTAACAGGACTGGTTAGTAGTAGTAGAGGTAGAGGTTGTTATTAACAGGGCTGGTTAGTAGTAGTAGAGGTTGTTATTAACAGGACTGGTTAGTAGTAGTAGAGGTTGTTATTAACAGGGCTGGTTAGTAGTAGTAGAGGTTGTTATTAACTGGACTGGTTAGTAGTAGTAGAGGTTGTTATTAACAGGGCTGGTTAGTAGTAGTAGAGGTTGTTATTAACAGGACTGGTTAGTAGTAGTAGAGGTTGTTATTAACAGGACTGGTTAGTAGTAGTAGAGGTTGTTATTAACAGGACTGGTTAGTAGTAGTAGAGGTTGTTATTAACAGGACTGGTTAGTAGTAGTAGAGGTTGTTATTAACAGGACTGGTTAGTAGTAGTAGAGGTTGTTATTAACAGGGCTGGTTAGTAGTAGTAGAGGTTGTTATTAACAGGACTGGTTAGTAGTAGTAGAGGTTGTTATTAACAGGTAGTAGAGGTTGGTTAGTAGTAGTAGAGGTTGTTATTAACAGGACTGGTTAGTAGTAGTAGAGGTTGTTATTAACAGGACTAGTTAGTAGTAGTAGAGGTTGTTATTAACAGGACTGGTTAGTAGTAGTAGAGGTTGTTATTAACAGGGCTGGTTAGTAGTAGTAGAGGTTGTTATTAACAGGACTGGTTAGTAGTAGTAGAGGTTGTTATTAACAGGACTGGTTAGTAGTAGTAGAGGTTGTTATTAACAGGACTGGTTAGTAGTAGTAGAGGTTGTTATTAACAGGACTGGTTAGTAGTAGTAGAGGTTGTTATTAACAGGACTGGTTAGTAGTAGTAGAGGTTGTTATTAACAGGACTGGTTATTAGTAGTAGAGGTTGTTATTAACAGGACTGGTTAGTAGTAGTAGAGGTTGTTATTAACAGGAATGGTTAGAGGTATTAACAGGACTGGTTAGTAGAGGTTGTTATTAACAGGACTGGTTAGTAGTAGTAGAGGTTGTTATTAACAGAGCTGGTTAGTAGTAGTAGAGGTTGTTATTAACTGGGCTGGTTAGTAGTAGTAGAGGTTGTTATTAACAGGGCTGGTTAGTAGTAGTAGAGGTTGTTATTAACAGGACTGGTTAGTAGTAGTAGAGGTTGTTATTAACAGGACTGGTTAGTAGTGGTAGAGGTTGTTATTAACAGGACTGGTTAGTAGTAGTAGAGGTTGTTATTAACAGGGCTGGTTAGTAGTAGTAGAGGTTGTTATTAACAGGACTGGTTAGTAGTAGTAGAGGTTGTTATTAACAGGACTGGTTAGTTGTAGTAGAGGTTGTTATTAACAGGACTGGTTAGTAGTAGTAGAGGTTGTTATTAACTGGACTGGTTAGTAGTAGTAGAGGTTGTTATTAACTGGACTGGTTAGTAGTTGTAGAGGTTGTTATAAACAGGACTGGTTAGTAGTAGTAGAGGTTGTTATTAACAGGACTGGTTAGTAGTAGTAGAGGTTGTTATTAACAGGACTGGTTAGTAGTAGTAGAGGTTGTTATTAACTGGACTGGTTAGTAGTAGTAGAGGTTGTTATTAACCTGGTTAGGACTGGTTAGTAGTAGTAGAGGTTGTTATTAACAGGACTGGTTAGTAGTAGTAGAGGTTGTTATTAACAGGACTGGTTAGTAGTAGCAGAGGTTGTAGTAGTAGAGGTTGTTATTAACAGGACTGGTTAGTAGTAGTAGAGGTTGTTAACAGGACTGGTTAGTAGTAGTAGAGGTTGTTATTAACAGGACTGGTTAGGGTTAGTAGAGGTTGTTATTAACAGGACTGGTTAGTAGTAGTAGAGTTTGTTATTAATAGGACTGGTTAGTAGTAGTAGAGGTTGTTATTAACAGGGCTGGTTAGTAGTAGTAGAGGTTGTTATTAACAGGACTGGTTAGTAGTAGTAGAGGTTGTTATTAACAGGGCTGGTTAGTAGTTGTAGAGGTTGTTATTAACAGGACTGGTTAGTAGTAGTAGAGTTTGTTATTAACAGGACTGGTTAGTAGTAGTAGAGGTTGTTATTAACAGGGCTTGTTAGTAGTAGTAGAGGTTGTTATTAACAGGACTGGTTAGTAGTAGTAGAGTCTGTTATTAACAGGACTGGTTAGTAGTAGTAGAGGTTGTTATTAACAGGGCTGGTTAGTAGTAGTAGAGGTTGTTATTAACATGACTGGTTAGTAGTAGTAGAGGTTGTTATTAACAGGACTGGTTAGTAGTAGTAGAGGTTGTAGAGGTTGTTATTAACAGGACTGGTTAGTAGTAGTAGAGGTTGTTATTAACAGGACTGGTTAGTAGTAGTAGAGTTTGTTATTAACAGGACTGGTTAGTAGTAGTAGAGGTTGTTATTAACAGGACTGGTTAGTAGTAGAGTATAGGTTGTTATTAACAGGACTGGTTAGTAGTAGTAGAGGTTGTTATTAACAGGACTGGTTAGTAGTAGTAGAGGTTGTTATTAACAGGACTGGTTAGTAGTAGTAGAGGTTGTTATTAACAGGACTGGTTAGTAGTAGTAGAGGTTGTTATTAACAGGACTGGTTAGTAGTAGTAGAGGTTGTTATTAACAGGACTGGTTAGTAGTAGTAGAGGTTGTTATTAACAGGACTGGTTAGTAGTAGTAGAGGTTGTTATTAACAGGACTGGTTAGTAGTAGTAGAGGTTGTTATTAACAGGACTGGTTAGTAGTAGTAGAGGTTGTTATTAACAGGACTGGTTAGTAGTAGTAGAGGTTGTTATTAACAGGGCTGGTTAGTAGTAGTAGAGGTTGTTATTAACAGGACTGGTTAGTAGTAGTAGAGGTTGTTATTAACAGGACTGGTTAGTAGTAGTAGAGGTTGTTATTAACAGGACTGGTTAGTAGTAGTAGAGGTTGTTATTAACAGGACTGGTTAGTAGTAGCAGAGGTTGTTATTAACAGGACTGGTTAGTAGTAGTAGAGGTTGTTATTAACAGGACTGGTTAGGGTTAGTAGAGGTTGTTATTAACAGGGCTGGTTAGTAGTAGTAGAGTTTGTTATTAATAGGACTGGTTAGTAGTAGTAGAGGTTGTTATTAACAGGGCTGGTTAGTAGTAGTAGAGGTTGTTATTAACAGGACTGGTTAGTAGTAGTAGAGGTTGTTATTAACAGGGCTGGTTAGTAGTTGTAGAGGTTGTTATTAACAGGACTGGTTAGTAGTAGTAGAGTTTGTTATTAACAGGACTGGTTAGTAGTAGTAGAGGTTGTTATTAACAGGGCTTGTTAGTAGTAGTAGAGGTTGTTATTAACAGGACTGGTTAGTAGTAGTAGAGTCTGTTATTAACAGGACTGGTTAGTAGTAGTAGAGGTTGTTATTAACAGGGCTGGTTAGTAGTAGTAGAGGTTGTTATTAACATGACTGGTTAGTAGTAGTAGAGGTTGTTATTAACAGGACTGGTTAGTAGTAGTAGAGGTTGTTATTAACAGGACTGGTTAGTAGTAGTAGAGGTTGTTATTAACAGGACTGGTTAGTAGTAGTAGAGTTTGTTATTAACAGGACTGGTTAGTAGTAGTAGAGGTTGTTATTAACAGGACTGGTTAGTAGTAGAGTATAGGTTGTTATTAACAGGACTGGTTAGTAGTAGTAGAGGTTGTTATTAACAGGACTGGTTAGTAGTAGTAGAGGTTGTTATTAACAGGACTGGTTAGTAGTAGTAGAGGTTGTTATTAACAGGACTGGTTAGTAGTAGTAGAGGTTGTTATTAACAGGACTGGTTAGTAGTAGTAGAGGTTGTTATTAACAGGACTGGTTAGTAGTAGTAGAGGTTGTTATTAACAGGACTGGTTAGTAGTAGTAGAGGTTGTTATTAACAGGACTGGTTAGTAGTAGTAGAGGTTGTTATTAACAGGACTGGTTAGTAGTAGTAGAGGTTGTTATTAACAGGACTGGTTAGTAGTAGTAGAGGTTGTTATTAACAGGACTGGTTAGTAGTAGTAGAGGTTGTTATTAACAGGGCTGGTTAGTAGTAGTAGAGGTTGTTATTAACAGGACTGGTTAGTAGTAGTAGAGGTTGTTATTAACAGGACTGGTTAGTAGTAGTAGAGGTTGTTATTAACAGGACTGGTTAGTAGTAGTAGAGGTTGTTATTAACAGGACTGGTTAGTAGTAGTAGAGGTTGTTATTAACAGGACTGGTTAGTAGTAGTAGAGGTTGTTATTAACAGGACTGGTTATTAGTAGTAGAGGTTGTTATTAACAGGACTGGTTAGTAGTAGTAGAGGTTGTTATTAACAGGAATGGTTAGTAGTAGTAGAGGTTGTTATTAACAGGACTGGTTAGTAGTAGTAGAGGTTGTTATTAACAGGACTGGTTAGTAGTAGTAGAGGTTGTTATTAACAGGACTGGTTAGTAGTAGTAGAGGTTGTTATTAACAGGGCTGGTTAGTAGTAGTAGAGGTTGTTATTAACAGGACTGGTTAGTAGTAGTAGAGGTTGTTATTAACAGGACTGGTTAGTTGTAGTAGAGGTTGTTATTAACAGGACTGGTTAGTAGTAGTAGAGGTTGTTATTAACTGGACTGGTTAGTAGTAGTAGAGGTTGTTATTAACTGGACTGGTTAGTAGTTGTAGAGGTTGTTATAAACAGGACTGGTTAGTAGTAGTAGAGGTTGTTATTAACAGGACTGGTTAGTAGTAGTAGAGGTTGTTATTAACAGGACTGGTTAGTAGTAGTAGAGGTTGTTATTAACTGGACTGGTTAGTAGTAGTAGAGGTTGTTATAACCAGGACTGGTTAGTAGTAGTAGAGGTTGTTATTAACAGGACTGGTTAGTAGTAGTAGAGGTTGTTATTAACAGGACTGGTTAGTAGTAGCAGAGGTTGGTATTAACAGGACTGGTTAGTAGTAGTAGAGGTTGTTATTAACAGGACTGGTTAGGGTTAGTAGAGGTTGTTATTAACAGGACTGGTTAGTAGTAGTAGAGTTTGTTATTAATAGGACTGGTTAGTAGTAGTAGAGGTTGTTATTAACAGGGCTGGTTAGTAGTAGTAGAGGTTGTTATTAACAGGACTGGTTAGTAGTAGTAGAGGTTGTTATTAACAGGGCTGGTTAGTAGTAGTAGAGGTTGTTATTAACAGGACTGGTTAGTAGTAGTAGAGTTTGTTATTAACAGGACTGGTTAGTAGTAGTAGAGGTTGTTATTAACAGGGCTTGTTAGTAGTAGTAGAGGTTGTTATTAACAGGACTGGTTAGTAGTAGTAGAGTTTGTTATTAACAGGACTGGTTAGTAGTAGTAGAGGTTGTTATTAACAGGGCTGGTTAGTAGTAGTAGAGGTTGTTATTAACAGGACTGGTTAGTAGTAGTAGAGGTTGTTATTAACAGGACTGGTTAGTAGTAGTAGAGTTTGTTATTAACAGGACTGGTTAGTAGTAGTAGAGGTTGTTATTAACAGGACTGGTTAGTAGTAGTAGAGTTTGTTATTAACAGGACTGGTTAGTAGTAGTAGAGGTTGTTATTAACAGGACTGGTTAGTAGTAGAGTATAGGTTGTTATTAACAGGACTGGTTAGTTGTAGTAGAGGTTGTTATTAACAGGACTGGTTAGTAGTAGTAGAGGTTGTTATTAATAGGACTGGTTAGTAGTAGTAGAGGTTGTTATTAACAGGACTGGTTAGTAGTAGTAGAGGTTGTTATTAACAGGACTGGTTAGTAGTAGTAGAGGTTGTTATTAACAGGACTGGTTAGTAGTAGTAGAGGTTGTTATTAACAGGACTGGTTAGTAGTAGTAGAGGTTGTTATTAACAGGACTGGTTAGTAGTAGTAGGGTTGTATTAACAGGACTAGAGGTTGTTATTAACAGGACTGGTTAGTAGTAGTAGAGGTTGTTATTAACAGGACTGGTTAGTAGTAGTAGACTGGTTGTTATTAACAGGACTGGTTAGTAGTAGTAGAGGTTGTTATTAACAGGACTGGTTAGTAGTAGTAGAGGTTGTTATTAACAGGACTGGTTAGTAGTAGTAGAGTTTGTTATTAACAGGACTGGTTAGTAGTAGTAGAGGTTGTTATTAACAGGACTGGTTAGTAGTAGTAGAGGTTGTTATTAACAGGACTGGTTAGTAGTAGTAGAGGTTGTTATTAACAGGACTGGTTAGTAGTAGTAGAGGTTGTTATTAACAGGACTGGTTAGTAGTAGTAGAGGTTGTTATTAACAGGACTGGTTAGTAGTAGTAGAGGTTGTTAATAACAGGACTGGTTAGTAGTAGTAGAGGTTGTTAGGAACAGGACTGGTTAGTAGTAGTAGAGGTTGTTAGGAACAGGACTGGTTAGTAGTAGTAGTAGGTTGTTATTAACAGGACTTAACAGGACTGGTTAGTAGTAGTAGAGGTTGTTATTAACAGGACTGGTTAGTAGTAGTAGAGATTGTTATTAACAGGACTGGTTAGTAGTAGTAGAGGTTGTTATTAACAGGACTGGTTAGTAGTAGTAGAGGTTGTTATTAACAGGACTGGTTAGTAGTATTAGAGGTTGTTATTAACAGGACTGGTTAGTAGTAGTAGAGGTTGTTATTAACAGGACTGGTTAGTAGTAGTAGAGATTGTTATTAACAGGACTGGTTAGTAGTAGTAGAGGTAGTTATTTTCAGGAGGGTAAATAAAGAACATATTAATTCTGGGAAACCTCCCATGTAAAATCCCTGAATTTATCTCCATTGGACGTATGTGAAAATGTTGTCCCTCCTTCCTGTGTTCACTACAGTTCCACCACAGGTTATGTAGGGGGGTAGGACCCAAGGATGTGATAATGTTGTCACTCCTTCCCTTGTACACTACAGTTCCACCACAGGTTATGTAGGGGGGTAGGACCCAAGGATGTGATAATGTTGTCACTCCTTCCTGTGTTCACTACAGTTCCACCACAGGTTATGTAGGGGGGTAGGACCCAATGATGTGAAAATGTTGTCACTCCTTCCCTTGTACACTACAGTTCCACCACAGGTTATGTAGGGGGGTAGGACCCAAGGATGTGAAAATGTTGTCACTCCTTCCCTTGTACACTACAGTTCCACCACAGGTTATGTAGGGGGGTAGGACCCAAGGATAAATCGAAAGGTTGTTTCACATCCACACCACATTTCCTGTCAGCCCTGCTTCCTCACATGGCGTTGTGGGAGTTGAACCCCCCACTTTGGTGTGCAAACAGAGTCACATCTCTATAGGAACGATCCAGCAATCATTACCATGGCTGTCAGTCAAGAGCCAGAGAGTGCTCTGTGTCGGTGCCCCCCTGTGTGGGGGTGTTGACATGTTGGATGGTAATCATATGGCCATTAACGTAGCCAGCCAGACAGCAGAGTCAATAGACCTGACACATTGAACACATGTAATAGTATCATAACCCTTCACATGCCTGGATTCTTTTTCTATTTTCAAGATCAAATGACTCTTGGTTGAAAGTCTCACATTGAGCTGTTACATTTCAGGCTTGTGACATTGGCATCCATTTTTACCTCGGTGTTCTTCACATGCCTCCTACACGATATTGTAAGGTCAAAGATGAAATGAATCCGCTGTGTTATAATGAGTAAATGGTAACTTACACTAAAGAAATGGCACTCAAATGACTCCCGATTTCCCATGACAGTGTACACTACCTTTAACTAAGACCCATAGGACTCTGGTCAAATGTAGTGTACACTACCTTTAACTAAGACCTTTAACTAAGACCCATAGGACTCTGGTCAAATGTAGTGTACACTACCTTTAACTGAGACCCATAGGACTCTGGTCACATGTAGTGTACACTACATTTAACTAAGAGCCATAGGACTCTGGTCAAATGTAGTGTACACTACCTTTAACTAAGACCTTTAACTAAGACCCATAGGACTCTGGTCAAATGTAGTGTACACTACCTTTAACTAAGACCTTTAACTAAGACCCATAGGACTCTGGTCACATGTAGTGTACACTACCTTTAACTAAGACCTTTAACTAAGACCCATAGGACTCTGGTCAAATGTAGTGTACACTACCTTTAACTAAGACCCATAGGCTCTGGTCAAATGTAGTGTACACTACCTTTAACTAAGACCCATAGGGTGCTGGTCAAAAGTAGTGCACTATGTAGGGAATGGGGTTTCATTTGGGATGCATCCCAATGCCTTTTGGGGAATAATCATTCTGGTTGGTGTTTGTGTACAAACATTTACTGTGTATGAACCCTTTGGAATTACCTGTATTTCTTCATAAATTGGTCATCAAATTTGATCTGATCTTCATCTAAGTCATAACAATAGACAAACATAGTGTGTTTAACTTCACTAGGCTATGGGGCGCTATTTTCACCTCCGGATGAAAAGTGTGCCCAAAGTAAACTGTCTGCTACTCAGGCCTAGAAGCCAGGATATGCATATAATTGGTAGATTTGGATAGAAGACACTCTAAATTTCCAAAACAGTTAAAATAATGTTTGTGAGTATAAGAACTGATTTGGAAGGCAACAACCTCAGAAAAATCCATTCAGGAAGTGAGTGTCATCTTTGCAGGATGGCCACTCCTAGGGAAAGTTGTAACAGTGCTGAACTTTCTCCATTTATACACAATTTGTCTTACAATGGACTGATGAACATCAAGGGTTTTAGTGTATTTCCGGCGCCGACAGAGATGGCCGCCTCGCTTCGCGTTCCTAGGAAACTATGCAGTTTTTTGTTTTTTTACATGTTATTTCTTACATTAGTACCCCAGGTCATCTTAGGTTTCATTACATACAGTCGAGAAGAACTACTGAATATAAGATCAGCGTCAACTCACCATCAGTACGACCAAGAATATGACTTTCGAGAAGCGGATCCTGTGTTCTGCCTTTCAACCAGGACAACGGAATGAATCCCAGCCGGCGACCCAAAAAAACGACTTCGTAAAAGAGGGAAACGAGGTGGTCTTCTGGTCAGATTACGGAGACGGGCACATCGTGCCCCACTTCCTAGCATTCTTCTCGCCAATGTCCAGTCTCTTGACAACAAGGTTGATGAAATCCGAGCAAGGGTAGCATTCCAGAGGGACATCAGAGACTGTAACGTTCTTTGCTTCACGGAAACATGGCTCACTGGAGAGACGCTCTCGGATGCGGTGACTGGTAACATGACCGAATACAAACAGTGCAGCTATTCCCTCCGTAAGGCTATCAAACAAGCTAAGCGTCAGTATAGAGACAAAGTAGAATCTCAATTCAACGGCTCAGACACAAGAGGTATGTGGCAGGGTCTACAGTCAATCACGGACTACAAGATGAAATCCAGCTCAGTCACGGACCAGGATGTCTTGCTCCCAGGCAGACTAAATAACTTTTTTGCCCGCTTTGAGGACAATACAGTGCCACTGACACGGCCTGCAACGGAAACATGCGGTCTCTCCTTCACTGCAGCCGAGGTGAGTAAAACATTTAAACGTGTTAACCCTCGCAAGGCTGCAGGGCCAGACGGCATCCCCAGCCGCGCCCTCAGAGCATGCGCAGACCAGCTGGCTGGTGTGTTTACGGACATATTCAATCAATCCCTATACCAGTCTGCTGTTCCCACATGCTTCAAGAGGGCCACCATTGTTCCTGTTCCCAAGAAAGCTAAGGTAACTGAGCTAAACGACTACCGCCCCGTAGCACTCACTTCCGTCATCATGAAGTGCTTTGAGAGACTAGTCAAGGACCATATCACCTCCACCCTACCTGACACCCTAGACCCACTCCAATTTGCTTACCGCCCAAATAGGTCCACAGACGACGCAATCTCAACCACACTGCACACTGCCCTAACCCATCTGGACAAGAGGAATACCTGTGTGAGAATGCTGTTCATCGACTACAGCTCGGCATTTAACACCATAGTACCCTCCAAGCTCGTCATCAAGCTCGAGACCCTGGGTCTCGACCCCGCCCTGTGCAACTGGGTACTGGACTTCCTGACGGGCCGCCCCCAGGTGGTGAGGGTAGGCAACAACATCTCCACCCCGCTGATCCTCAACACTGGGGCCCCACAAGGGTGCATTCTGAGCCCTCTCCTGTACTCCCTGTTCACCCACGACTGCGCAGCAACGCACGCCTCCAACTCAATCATCAAGTTTGCGGACGACACAACAGTGGTAGGCTTGATTACCAACAACAATGAGACGGCCTACAGGGAGGAGGTGAGGGCCCTCGGAGTGTGGTGTCAGGACAATAACCTCACACTCAACGTCAACAAAACTAAGGAGATGATTGTGGACTTCAGGAAACAGCAGAGGGAACACCCCCCTATCCACATCGATGGAACAGTAGTGGAGAGGGTAGTAAGTTTTAAGTTCCTCGGCATACACATCACAGACAAACTGAATTGGTCCACTCACACAGACAGCATTGTGAAGAAGGCGCAGCAGCGCCTCTTCAACCTCAGGAGGCTGAAGAACTTCGACTTGTCACCAAAAGCACTCACAAACTTCTACAGATGCACAATCGAGAGCATCCTGGCGTGCTGTATCACCGCCTGGTACGGCAACTGCTCCGCCCACAACCGTAAGGCTCTCCAGAGGGTAGTGAGGTCTGCACAACGTATCACCGGGGGCAACCTACCTGCCCTCCAGGACACCTACACCACCCGATGTTACAGGAAGGCCATAAAGATCATCAAGGACAACACCCACCCGAGCCACTGCCTGTTCACCCCGCTATCATCCAGAAGGCGAGGTCAGTACAGGTGCATCAAAGCTGGGACCGAGAGACTGAAAAACAGCTTCTATCTCAAGGCCATCAGACTGTTAAACAGCAACCACTAACATTGAGTGGCTGCTGCCAACACACTGACTCAACTCCAGCCACTTTAATAATGGGAATTGATGGGAAAGGATGTAAAATATATCACTAGCCACTTTAAACAATGCTACCTAATATAATGTTTACATACCCTACATTATTCATCTCATATGTATACGTATATACTGTACTCTATATCATCTACTGCATCCTTATGTAATACATGTATCACTAGCCACTTTAACTATGCCACTTTGTTTACATACTCATCTCATATGTATATACTGTACTTGATACCATCTACTGTATCTTGCCTATGCTGCTCTGCACCATCACTCATTCATATCTTTATGTACATATTCTATATCCCCTTACACTGTGTATAAGAAATTAGTTTTGGAATTGTTAGTTAGATTACTTGTTGGTTATTACTGCATTGTCGGAACTGGAAGCACAAGCATTTCGCTACACTCGCATTAACATCTGCTAACCATGTGTATGTGACAAATAAAATTTGATTTGATTTGATTTGTAACGATTTACGCTGAGAATCGGGAAGTAAGTTCAGGGAGTGATGGAGTCCAGGTGAGTGTCATTATGCACGTAACGCTGGTGACAGGTGTGCGCCATAACGAGCAGCCTGGTGACCTAGAGGCCGGAGAGGGAGAATAGGTGGCATTTAGAGATACTTTTGCTCGTTATGGCGCACACCTGTCACCAGCGTTACGTGCATAATGACACTCACCTGGACTCCATCACTCTTTCCAGCTTTATGCAAGTCAACCATTCTTAAAAGAGATCTTCTGAGATCTCTTTTGTTTGAGGCATGGTTGACATCAGGCAATGCCTCTTGTGAATAGCAAACTCAAATTTTGCGAGTGTTTTTTTATAGGGTAAGGCAGCTCTAACCAACATCTCCAATCTCGTCTCATTGATTGGACTCCAGGTTAGCTGACTCCTCACTCCAATTAGCTTTTGGAGAAGTCATTAGCCTAGGGGGGTTCATATACTTTTTCCAACCTACACTGTGCATGTTTAAATGATGTATTCAATATAGATTACAATCTATAGATACAATAATTTGTGTGTTATTAGTTTAAGCACACTGTGTTTGTCTGGTGTTGTGACCTAGATGAAGATCAGATCAAGTTTGATGACTATTTATACAGAAATCCAGGTATTTACAAAGGGTTCACATACTTTTACTTGCCACTGTACATAGTTCAGTAGGACTTCATAACTAACCCAATGGGGACAATACAACAATGGAGCCTTATATAGAGACAGACTGTGCCTGACTGAGTCCATAATGGCATCCTATTCCCTATAGTGTCCTATGGGCCCTGGTCAAAAGTAGCGCACCTGAAAGGGAATAGGGTGCCATTTTGGGTTGTTTTAGTGGCGAGCTCTTACCTATCAGTGTGGCGATCAACAGCCTGGTAATTCCGAAGAGTTCACCTACTTTTACTTTCCACTGTATGTATTCTATTTCTGACCTACTGCCTCCTCTTGGCAAACATGTCCATTTTCCCTCGTCATTTATCCGTTAGCATGGAGAGGATTTTGACTAGATGTCATATTTATCACTGTGTCCAGGTCAGAAGAAGGTAGAAGGTCAGAAGAAGGTCAGAACTGGCTGATACGTGTCTTATTACTGTTGTGTTGGACCCCAGGAAGACAAGCTGTTGTCATGGTATCAGCTGATCAGGGATCATATTCAAATTCTATTTAAATTAAACATCATCAAATGATCTTTTTTTTTTTTTGCATCACATCAGAGATTTGTCCTTAATAATTAAGATGAAGATTGTTTGGGACATTTTATTACAGCTATTTTAAAATGTATTACTTACTATACTATGAATTGTTAAATAATGAGAGAGAGAGAGACATAGAGTGGGTGAGACAGAGAGTGAGAGATAGAGAGACAGACAGACAGACAGACAGACAGACAGACAGACAGACAGACAGACAGACAGACAGACAGACAGACAGACAGACAGACAGACAGACAGACAGACAGACAGACAGACATAGAGACAGAGACAGAGACAGAAAGACAGAAAGACAGAGACAGACAGAGACAGAGACAGAGACAGAGAGACAGAGACAGAGACAGAGACAGACAGACAGACAGACAGACAGACAGACAGACAGACAGACAGACAGACAGACAGACAGACAGAGACAGACAGACAGACAGACAGACAGACACAGAGACACAGACAGACAGACAGACAGACAGACAGACAGACAGACAGACAGACAGACAGACAGACAGACAGACAGACAGAGACAGAGACAGAGACAGAGACAGAGACAGAGACAGAGACAGAGACAGAGACAGACAGACAGACAGAGAAAGAGATAGACAGAGACAGAGAGAGACAGAGACAGAGAGAGACTGAGACAGAGAGAGGTATTAAAAACAAGTTTAACACCCTTAACATACCCTTGGCATGAACAATCTGGGTATCATATAGGTCCATAACAAAACAACTATTACCCCAACACTGCTGTTGTCCATAACAGTTGTTCTGTCTTTGGCTCCATACAGCACGTGTTTCCCCCCTCCTCTCTGTAGATCGAGCCTGCTGCTGAGTACAGTAGGTCTCCATGGGACGGTGTAATGCTCTCCATCCATCTGCTGTCTGCTCTCGTCCTATCATTGGTAACACACGGGCCCCGAGGTCACCACAATATCTCCAACGGTATTACGTCTTCTCCGGGCTGGGTGATATCTGACACCATGTGTTTCTGACAGGTCTGTGTGCGTCGGATGAGCGGTTGGATGCCTCTGCTATTCCCATGACGACGTCAGTCCCATTGATATTTCAGTTCCGCGGCACTGCAACACTTTTCAATTTTATACAGACCACAGATCCTGTGTTAGGAGTCCGCCACGAAGGAAAATATGTCAAAAGATGATGCATTGCGTATTGGTTTTGATGAAACTAATATCGCTAGGGACAAGGGTTATTGGAGTTGTGTGTACTCACACTAAGATACTAAACCGTTTAGCATAAGGCAACAGATGTACTTCACAAACACTCCCAATAAAAACGACAGTCTTGTAGATGGGGAGTATTAAACCACTGTCACACTTCTAGAACTACAGGATGTCCTTGATTCCTCCACCTGTTGTGCTCATCCAATCTCTTGCCTCTCATTTGAAACAACCAAACCTTCAACAAGTACCTGTGTACCAACCATATGGTGATACTTTGACTGTCAATTTTGACTTTTTTTCCCCCCAAAATTGACTCCTATAAATTCATCTGTAGTGGTTAACGTTCACTAAACCTGCACAACCAGATAGAATGAACCGCGCTCTACAAAAACCTTGACAAAGAATCAAACTTATGTACCTTCTGACAGATAATGCAGATTCCAACCCATTCACCTTCTGTCAGATAATGCAGATTCCAACCCATTCCCCTTCTGTCAGATAATGCAGAATCCAACCCATTCACCTTCTGTCAGATAATGCTATATCCAACCCATTCATGTTCTGTCAGATAATGCAGATTCCAACCCATTCACCTTCTGTCAGATAATGCAGTTTCCAACCCATTCACCTTCTGTCAGATAATGCAGGATCCAACCCATTCCCCTTCTGTCAGATAATGCAGGATCCAACCAATTCACCTTCTGTCAGATAATGCAGATTTCCAACCCATTCACCTTCTGTCAGATAATTCAGAATCCAACCCATTCCCCTTCTGTCAGATAATGCAGATCCCAACCCATTCACCTTCTGTCAGGTAATGCAGATTTCCAACCCATTCACCTTCTGTCAGATAATGCAGGTTCCAACCCATTCACCTTCTGTCAGATAATGCAGATTCCAACCCATTCACCTTCTGTCAGATAATGCAGTGCATGAAAATACACACAACAACACAACACCCAGACCAAGGTCCCAGGGTCAGCCCATAGGAAAGGCCCTGCTATTAAACAGGGTCAGCCCATAGGAAAGGCCCTGCTATTAAACAGGGTCAGCCCATAGGAAAGGCCCTGCTATTAAACAGGGTCAGCCCATAGGAAAGGCCCTGCTATTGAACAGGGTCAGCCCATAGGAAAGGCCCTGCTATTAAACAGGGTCAGCCCATAGGAAAGGCCCTGCTATTAAACAGGGTCAGCCCATAGGAAAGACCCTGGAAAGGCCCTGCTATTAAACAGGGTCAGCCCATTGAACAGGGTCAGCCCATAGGAAAGGCCCTGCTATTAAACAGGGTCAGCCCATAGGAAAGGCCCTGCTATTAAACAGGGTCAGCCCATAGGAAAGGCCCTGCTATTAAACAGGGTCAGCCCATAGGAAAGGCCCTGCTATCAGCCCAAAAGGCCCTGCTATTAAACAGGGTCAGCCCATAGGAAAGGCCCTGCTATTAAACAGGGTCAGCCCATAGGAAAGGCCCTGCTATTAAACAGGGTCAGCCCATAGGAAAGGCCCTGCTATTAAACAGGGTCAGCCCATAGGAAAGGCCCTGCTATGAAACAGGGTCAGCCCATAGAAAAGGCCCTAATATTAAAACTAATATTAAAAATGTATAAAATGTGCACTCCTCACCGAACGACCCCAACTTTGACCAGCAATTGTAGAACAAAATGGTGGACTGATGAATACAAAACCAACACACCTTACTTCTATCCTGGCTCCAGTAAACCAGCCAATCACCTGAGCTGTAACAATGACTGGCTCCACTAAACCAGCCAATCACCTGAGCTGTAACAATGACTGGCTCCACTAAACCAGCCAATCACCTGAGCTGTAACAATGACTGGCTCCAGTAAACCAGCCAATCACCTGAGCTGTTACAATGACTGGCTCCAGTAAACCAGCCAATCACCTGAGCTGTAACAATGACTGGCTCCAGTAAACCAGCCAATCACCTGAGCTGTTACAATGACTGGCTCCAGTAAACCAGCCAATCACCTGAGCTGTAACAATGACTGGCTCCAGTAAACCAGCCAATCACCTGAGCTGTTACAATGATCATCATTATTACCATTATCATCATCATCACTATCCTCATCATCATCCTCATCCTCATCAATCCTCATTCTCATCATCATTCGCTGTAAAAGATTAATCCTCCATCATTATCATCATATTTGATCATTATCCTCATCCTCATCATCATCATCATCCTCATTCTCATCATCATTTCCTATGAGGTCCAGACTATTGCAGAACAGAACAGTTGACCACTTCCTAAGCTTCAGTGGAACTCAAATCTCTTCCCTGAGTTCCAGACTATGGTCACTATGAGGTCCAGACTATTGCAGTTTCAAATTTTCCTATGAGGTCCAGAGTACGAGGTTAAAGTAACTATGGAGCAAGGTGTGATCAACTATTGCAGTGGTACTCAAATCTCTTCCTATGAGGTCCAGACTATTGCAGTGGTGCTCAAATCTCTTCCTATGAGGTCCAGAGTACTGCAGTGGTACTCAAATCTCTTCCTATGAGGTCCAGACTATTGCAGTGGTACTCAAATCTCTTCCTATGAGGTCCAGACTATTGCAGTGGTACTCAAATCTCTTCCTATGAGGTCCAGAGTACTGCAGTGGTACTCAAATCTCTTCCTATGAGGTCCAGACTATTGCAGTGGTGCTCAAATCTCTTCCTATGAGGTCCAGACTGCAGTACTCAAATCTCTTCCAATGAGGTCCAGACTATTGCAGTGGTACTCAAATCTCTTCCTATGAGGTCTAGAGTACTGCAGGGGAACTCAAATCTCTTCCTATGAGGTCCGTGGTACTGCAGGGGATCTCAAATCCCTCTCTATGAGGTCCAGGCAACTGCAGATTTTGAGTGTTGTAGAGGGTGTAGTAGTGGAGGATGTAGATATGACCCTTCAGAGGTAACTCTCTCATTATTCAGATAACTGGTGAAGTGGAGTAGAGAGAAGAGGAGATTCCCCAGTGTGATCCTGATTGTAGAGATACAGAGAGAGACAGAGAGAGACAGAGAGAGACAGAGAGAGACAGAGAGAGACAGAGAGATACAGAGAGAGACAGAGAAAGACAGAGAGAGACAGAGAGAAACAGAGAGAGACAGAGAGAAACAGAGAGAAACAGAGAGAGACAGAGAGATACAGAGAGAAACAGAGAGAAACAGAGAGAAACAGAGAGAGACAGAGAGATACAGAGAGATACAGAGAGAAAGAGAGATACAGAGAGAGACAGAGAGATACAGAGAGAAAACAGAGAGAAACAGAGAGATACAGAGAGAAACAGAGAGAAACAGAGAGAAACAGAGAGATACAGAGAGAGACAGAGAGAAACAGAGAGAGACAGAGAGAGAGATACAGAGAGAAACAGAGAGATACAGAGAGAAACAGAGAGAAACAGAGAGAAACAGAGAGAGACAGAGAGATACAGAGAGATACAGAGAGAAACAGAGAGATACAGAGAGATACAGAGAGAGACAGAGAGAAACAGAGAGAGACAGAGAGAGACAGAGAGATACAGAGAGAGACAGAGAGATACAGAGAGATACAGAGAGAGACAGAGAGAAACAGAGAGATACAGAGAGAGACGGAGAGAAACAGAGAGAGGCAGATAGAGACAGAGAGAGAAACAGAGAGAAACAGAGAAACCCTGAGTGATCCTGACTGATACAGAGAGAGACAGAGAGAAACAGAGAGAGACAGAGAGAAACAGAGAGATCCCTGGGAGAAACAGACTGTATAGAGAGAAACAGAGAGAAAACAGAGAGAAACAGAGAGTCCCCTGTGTGATCCTGACTGTAGAGAGAGACAGAGAGAGTCCCTGGTGTGATCCTGACTGTATAGAGAGACAGAGAGAGTCCCGGTGTGATCCTGACTGTATAGAGAGAGACAGAGAGAGAAACAGAGAGAAACAGAGAGTCCCCTGTGTGATCCTGACTGTATAGAGAGAGACAGAGAGAGAAACAGAGAGAAACAGAGAGTCCCCTGTGTGATCCTGACTGTAGAGAGAGACAGAGAGAGTCCCTGGTGTGATCCTGACTGTAGAGAGAGACAGAGAGAAACAGAGAGTCCCCTGTGTGATCCTGACTGATAGAGAGAGACAGAGAGAAGCAGAGTCCCCAGTGTGATCCTGACTGTATAGAGAGAGACAGGAGAGAAACAGAGAGTCCCAGAGTGATCCTGACTGAAACAGAGAGACAGAGAGAAGCAGAGTCCCCAGTGTGATCCTGACTGTATAGAGAGAGACAGAGAGAAACAGAGAGATTTCCCTGTGTGATCCTGACTGTAGAGAGAGACAGAGAGAGTCCCTGAGATCCTGACTGTACAGAGAGACAGAGAGAAACAGAGAGAAACAGAGTGTGATCCTGACTGTATAGAGAGACAGGGAGAAACAGAGTCCAGGTGTGAAACTGTAGAGAGAAACAGAGAGAAACAGAGAGTCCCAGTGAGATACTGACTGATACAGAGAGAAACAGAGAGATCCCTGAGTGATCCTGACTGATAGAGAGAGACAGAGAGAAACAGAGAGTCCCCTGTGAAACAGATCCAGACTGAGATACAGAGAGAGACAGAGAGTCCCTGGTGTGATCCTGACTGTAGAGAGAGACAGAGAGAAACAGAGAGAGACAGAGAGATACAGGTGTGATACTGACTGTATAGAGAGACAGAGAGAGTCCCTGGTGTGATCCTGACTGAAACAGAGAGAGACAGAGAGAGACAGAGAGTCCCCAGTGTGATCCTGACTGATAGAGAGAGACAGAGAGAAACCCTGGTGTGATCCTGACTGATAGAGAGAGACAGAGAGAGACAGAGAGTCCCCTGTGTGATCCTGACTGTAGAGAGAGACAGAGAGAGACAGAGAGTCCCCTGAGTGATCCTGACTGAGAGATACAGAGAGAAACAGAGAGTCCCAGTGAGATCCTGACTGTAGAAAGAGACAGAGAGATCCCTGGTGTGATCCTGACTGTAGAGAGAGACAGAGAGAGACAGAGAGTCCCCTGTGTGATCCTGACTGTAGAGAGAGACAGAGAGAGTCCCTGGTGTGATCCTGACTGTAGAGAGAGACAGAGAGAGTCCCCAGTGTGATCCTGACTGTAGAGAGAGACAGAGAGAGTCCCCTGTGTGATCCTGACTGTAGAGAGAGACAGAGAGAGTCCCGGTGTGATCCTGACTGTTGAGAGAGACAGAGAGAGTCCCTGGTGTGATCCTGACTGTAGAGAGAGACAGAGAGAAACAGAGAGTCCCCTGTGTGATCCTGACTGTAGAGAAAGACAGAGAGAAACAGAGAGTCCCGGTGTGATCCTGACTGTAGAGAGAGACAGAGAGAGTCCCTGGTGTGATCCTGACTGTAGAGAGAGACAGAGAGTCCCCAGTGTGATCCTGACTTTAGAGAGAGACAGAGAGAGCCCGGTGTGATCCTGACTGTAGAGAGAGAGACAGGGAGAGAAACAGAGAGTCCCCTGTGTGATCCTGACTGTAGAGAGAGACAGAGAGAGTCCCGGTGTGATCCTGACTGTAGAGAGAGAGACAGAGAGAGAAACAGAGAGTCCCCTGTGTGATCCTGACTGTAGAGAGAGACAGAGAGAGTCCCTGGTGTGATCCTGACTGTAGAGAGAGAGACAGAGAGAGAAACAGAGAGAAACAGAGTCCCCGGTGTGATCCTGACTGTAGAGAGAGACAGAGAGAGTCCCTGGTGTGATCCTGACTGTAGAGAGAGACAGAGAGAGTCCCTGGTGTGATCCTGACTGTAGAGAGAGACAGAGAGAGTCCCCAGTGTGATCCTGACTGTAGAGAGAGACAGAGAGAGTCCCCAGTGTGATCCTGACTGTAGAGAGAGACAGAGAGAGTCCCCTGTGTGATCCTGACTGTAGAGAGAAACAGAGAGAGTCCCGGTGTGATCCTGACTGTAGAGAGAGACAGAGAGAGTCCCTGGTGTGATCCTGACTGTAGAGAGAAACAGAGAGAGTCCCCTGTGTGATCCTGACTGTAGAGAGAAACAGAGAGAGTCCCGGTGTGATCCTGACTGTAGAGAGAGACAGAGAGAGTCCCCTGTGTGATCCTGACTGTAGAGAGAGAGACAGAGAGAAACATAGAGAAACAGAGTCCCCGGTGTGATCCTGACTGTAGAGAGAGACAGAGAGAGTCCCTGGTGTGATCCTGACTGTAGAGAGAGACAGAGAGAGTCCCTGGTGTGATCCTGACTGTAGAGAGAGACAGAGAGAGTCCCGGTGTGATCCTGACTGTAGAGAGAGACAGAGAGAGTCCCCAGTGTGATCCTGACTGTAGAGAGAGACAGAGAGAGTCCCTGGTGTGATCCTGACTGTAGAGAGAGAGACAGAGAGAGTCCCGGTGTGATCCTGACTGTAGAGAGAGACAGAGAGTCCCTGGTGTGATCCTGACTGTAGAGAGAGACAGAGAGAGTCCCTGGTGTGATCCTGACTGTAGAGAGAGACAGAGAGTCCCTGGTGTGATCCTGACTGTAGAGAGAGACAGAGAGTCCCTGGTGTGATCCTGACTGTAGAGAGAGACAGAGAGAGTCCCTGGTGTGATCCTGACTGTAGAGAGAGACAGAGAGAGTCCCTGGTGTGATCCTGACTGTATAGAGAGAGACAGAGAGAGTCCCGGTGTGATCCTGACTGTAGAGAGAGACAGAGAGAGTCCCTGGTGTGATCCTGACTGTAGAGAGAGACAGAGAGAGTCCCTGGTGTGATCCTGACTGTATAGAGAGAGACAGAGAGAGTCCCGGTGTGATCCTGACTGTAGAGAGAGACAGAGAGAGTCCCTGGTGTGATCCTGACTGTAGAGAGAGACAGAGAGAGACAGAGAGTCCCCTGTGTGATCCTGACTGTAGAGAGAGACAGAGAGAGTCCCTGGTGTGATCCTGACTGTAGAGAGAGACAGAGAGTCCCTGGTGTGATCCTGACTGTAGAGAGAGACAGAGAGAGTCCCCAGTGTGATCCTGACTGTAGAGAGAGACAGAGAGAGTCCCCAGTGTGATCCTGACTGTAGAGAGAGACAGAGAGAGTCCCCAGTGTGATCCTGACTGTAGAGAGAGACAGAGAGAGTCCCGGTGTGATCCTGACTGTAGAGAGAGACAGAGAGAGTCCCCAGTGTGATCCTGACTGTAGAGAGAGACAGAGAGAGTCCTCGTGTGATCCTGACTGTAGAGAGAGACAGAGAGAGACAGAGAGAGTCCCCAGTGTGATCCTGACTGTAGAGAGAGACAGAGAGAGTCCCCAGTGTGATCCTGACTGTAGAGAGAGACAGAGAGAGTCCTCGTGTGATCCTGACTGTAGAGAGAGACAGAGAGAGACAGAGAGAGTCCCTGGTGTGATCCTGACTGTAGAGAGAGACAGAGAGAGTCCCTGGTGTGATCCTGACTGTAGAGAGAGACAGAGAGAGTCCCTGGTGTGATCCTGACTGTAGAGAGAGACAGAGAGAGTCCCCAGTGTGATCCTGACTGTAGAGAGAGACAGAGAGAGTCCCTGGTGTGATCCTGACTGTAGAGAGAGACAGAGAGAGTCCCTGGTGTGATCCTGACTGTAGAGAGAGACAGAGAGAGTCCCTGGTGTGATCCTGACTGTAGAGAGAGACAGAGAGAGTCCCTGGTGTGATCCTGACTGTAGAGAGAGACAGAGAGAGTCCCTGGTGTGATCCTGACTAGGGAGAGAGACAGAGAGAGACAGAGAGAGTCCCCAGTGTGATCCTGACTGTATAGAGAGACAGAGAGAGTCCCGGTGTGATCCTGACTGTAGAGAGAGACAGAGAGAGTCCCTGGTGTGATCCTGACTGTAGAGAGAGACAGAGAGAGTCCCTGCTGTGATCCTGACTGTAGAGAGAGACAGAGAGAGTCCCTGGTGTGATCCTGACTGTAGAGAGAGACAGAGAGAGTCCCCAGTTTGATCCTGACTGTAGAGAGAGACAGAGAGAAACAGAGAGAGTCCCCAGTGTGATCCTGACTGTAGAGAGAGAGACAGAGAGAAACAGAGAGTCCCCTGTGTGATCCTGACTGTAGAGAGAGACAGAGAGAAACAGAGAGAGTCCCCAGTGTGATCCTGACTGTAGAGAGAGACAGAGAGAGTCCCCAGTGTGATCCTGACTGTAGAGAGAGACAGAGAGAGACAGAGAGAGTCCCCAGTGTGATCCTGACTGTAGAGAGAGACAGAGAGAGTCCCGGTGTGATCCTGACTGTAGAGAGAGACAGAGAGAGTCCCCAGTGTGATCCTGACTGTAGAGAGAGACAGAGAGAAACAGAGAGAGTCCCCAGTGTGATCCTGACTGTAGAGAGAGAGACAGAGAGAAACAGAGAGAGTCCCTGGTGTGATCCTGACTGTAGAGAGAGACAGAGAGAGTCCCCAGTGTGATCCTGACTGTAGAGAGAGACAGAGAGAAACAGAGAGTCCCCAGTGTGATCCTGACTGTAGAGAGAGAGACAGAGAGAGTCCCCAGTGTGATCCTGACTGTAGAGAGAGAAGAGAAACAGAGAGAGTCCCCAGTGTGATCCTGACTGTAGAGAGAGACAGAGAGAAACAGAGAGTCCCCAGTGTGATCCTGACTGTAGAGAGAGACAGAGAGAGTCCCCAGTGTGATCCTGACTGTAGAGAGAGAGACAGAGAGAAACAGAGAGAGTCCCCAGTGTGATCCTGACTGTAGAGAGAGAGACAGAGAGAAACAGAGAGTCCCTGGTGTGATCCTGACTGTAGAGAGAGAGACAGAGAGAAACAGAGAGAGTCTCCAGTGTGATCCTGACTGTAGAGAGAGACAGAGAGAAACAGAGAGTCCCCAGTGTGATCCTGACTGTAGAGAGAGAGACAGAGAGAGTCCCGGTGTGATCCTGACTGTAGAGAGAGACAGAGAGAGACAGAGAGAGTCCCTGGTGTGATCCTGACTGTAGAGAGAGACAGAGAGAGTCCCCAGTGTGATCCTGACTGTAGAGAGAGACAGAGAGAAACAGAGAGAGTCCCCAGTGTGATCCTGACTGTAGAGAGAGACAGAGAGAGACAGAGAGAGTCCCCAGTGTGATCCTGACTGTAGAGAGAGAGAGACAGAGAGAAACAGAGAGAGTCCCCAGTGTGATCCTGACTGTAGAGAGAGACAGAGAGAGACAGAGAGAGTCCCCAGTGTGATCCTGACTGTAGAGAGAGACAGAGAGAGTCCCCAGTGTGATCCTGACTGTAGAGAGAGACAGAGAGAAACAGAGAGAGTCCCCAGTGTGATCCTGACTGTAGAGAGAGAGACAGAGAGAAACAGAGAGAGTCCCTGGTGTGATCCTGACTGTAGAGAGAGAGACAGAGAGAAACAGAGAGAGTCTCCAGTGTGATCCTGACTGTAGAGAGAGACAGAGAGAAACAGAGAGTCCCCAGTGTGATCCTGACTGTAGAGAGAGAGACAGAGAGAGTCCCGGTGTGATCCTGACTGTAGAGAGAGACAGAGAGAGTCCCGGTGTGATCCTGACTGTAGAGAGAGACAGAGAGAAACAGAGAGAGTCCCTGGTGTGATCCTGACTGTAGAGAGAGACAGAGAGAGTCCCCAGTGTGATCCTGACTGTAGAGAGAGAGACAGAGAGAGTCCCCAGTGTGATCCTGACTGTAGAGAGAGACAGAGAGAAACAGAGAGAGTCCCTGGTGTGATCCTGACTGTAGAGAGAGACAGAGAGAGTCCCCAGTGTGATCCTGACTGTAGAGAGAGACAGAGAGATACAGAGAGAGTCCCCAGTGTGATCCTGACTGTAGAGAGAGACAGAGAGAGACAGAGAGAGTCCCCAGTGTGATCCTGACTGTAGAGAGAGAGAGACAGAGAGAAACAGAGAGAGTCCCCAGTGTGATCCTGACTGTAGAGAGAGACAGAGAGACAGAGAGAGTCCCCAGTGTGATCCTGACTGTAGAGAGAGACAGAGAGAGTCCCCAGTGTGATCCTGACTGTAGAGAGAGACAGAGAGAAACAGAGAGAGTCCCCAGTGTGATCCTGACTGTAGAGAGAGAGACAGAGAGAAACAGAGAGAGTCCCTGGTGTGATCCTGACTGTAGAGAGAGACAGAGAGAGTCCCCAGTGTGATCCTGACTGTAGAGAGAGACAGAGAGAAACAGAGAGAGTCCCCAGTGTGATCCTGACTGTAGAGAGAGACAGAGAGAAACAGAGAGAGTCCCCAGTGTGATCCTGACTGTAGAGAGAGAGACAGAGAGAAACAGAGAGTCCCTGGTGTGATCCTGACTGTAGAGAGAGAGACAGAGAGAAACAGAGAGAGTCTCCAGTGTGATCCTGACTGTAGAGAGAGACAGAGAGAAACAGAGAGTCCCCAGTGTGATCCTGACTGTAGAGAGAGAGACAGAGAGAGTCCCCGGTGTGATCCTGACTGTAGAGAGAGACAGAGAGAGTCCCCAGTGTGATCCTGACTGTAGAGAGAGACAGAGAGAAACAGAGAGAGTCCCCAGTGTGATCCTGACTGTAGAGAGAGACAGAGAGAAACAGAGAGAGTCCCTGGTGTGATCCTGACTGTAGAGAGAGACAGAGAGAAACAGAGAGTCCCCAGTGTGATCCTGACTGTAGAGAGAGACAGAGAGAGTCCCTGGTGTGATCCTGACTGTAGAGAGAGACAGAGAGAGTCGTGTCCTTTACCATTTGCACATTGTAAAAACACTGTATATATATATATATATATATATATATAATATGACATTTGTAATGTCTTTATTGTTTTGAAACTTCTGTATGTGTGATGTCTACTGTTATTTTTATTGTTTATTTCACTTTATATATTATATACCTTACTTGCTTTGGCAATGTTAACACATGTTTCCCATGCCAATAAAGCCCCTTGAATTGAATTGAATTGAATTGAGAGTCCCTGGTGTGATCCTGACTGTAGAGAGAGACAGAGAGAGTCCCCAGTGTGATCCTGACTGTAGAGAGAGACAGAGAGAAACAGAGAGAGTCCCCAGTGTGATCCTGACTGTAGAGAGAGAGACAGAGAGAAACAGAGAGTCCCCTGTGTGATCCTGACTGTAGAGAGAGACAGAGAGAGACAGAGAGAGTCCCCAGTGTGATCCTGACTGTAGAGAGAGACAGAGAGAGACAGAGAGAGTCCCCAGTGTGATCCTGACTGTAGAGAGAGACAGAGAGAGTCCCCAGTGTGATCCTGACTGTAGAGAGAGACAGAGAGAAACAGAGAGAGTCCCCAGTGTGATCCTGACGGTAGAGAGAGAGAGACAGAGAGAAACAGAGAGAGTCCCTGGTGTGATCCTGACTGTAGAGAGAGACAGAGAGAGTCCCCAGTGTGATCCTGACTGTAGAGAGAGACAGAGAGAAACAGAGAGAGTCCCCAGTGTGATCCTGACTGTAGAGAGAGAGAGACAGAGAGAGTCCCCAGTGTGATCCTGACTGTAGAGAGAGAGAGACAGAGAGAAACAGAGAGAGTCCCCAGTGTGATCCTGACTGTAGAGAGAGAGACAGAGAGAAACAGAGAGAGTCCCTGGTGTGATCCTGACTGTAGAGAGAGAGACAGAGAGAAACAGAGAGAGTCCCCAGTGTGATCCTGACTGTAGAGAGAGACAGAGAGAAACAGAGAGTCCCCAGTGTGATCCTGACTGTAGAGAGAGACAGAGAGAAACAGAGAGAGTCCCTGGTGTGATCCTGACTGTAGAGAGAGACAGAGAGAAACAGAGAGTCCCCAGTGTGATCCTGACTGTAGAGAGAGACAGAGAGAGTCCCTGGTGTGATCCTGACTGTAGAGAGAGACAGAGAGAGTCGTGTCCTTTACCATTTGCACATTGTAAAAACACTGTATATATATATATATATATATATATATATAATATGACATTTGTAATGTCTTTATTGTTTTGAAACTTCTGTATGTGTGATGTCTACTGTTATTTTTTATTGTTTATTTCACTTTATATATTATATACCTTACTTGCTTTGGCAATGTTAACACATGTTTCCCATGCCAATAAAGCCCCTTGAATTGAATTGAATTGAATTGAGAGTCCCTGGTGTGATCCTGACTGTAGAGAGAGACAGAGAGAGTCCCCAGTGTGATCCTGACTGTAGAGAGAGACAGAGAGAAACAGAGAGAGTCCCCAGTGTGATCCTGACTGTAGAGAGAGAGACAGAGAGAAACAGAGAGTCCCCTGTGTGATCCTGACTGTAGAGAGAGACAGAGAGAGTCCCCAGTGTGATCCTGACTGTAGAGAGAGACAGAGAGAGACAGAGAGAGTCCCCAGTGTGATCCTGACTGTAGAGAGAGACAGAGAGAGTCCCCAGTGTGATCCTGACTGTAGAGAGAGACAGAGAGAAACAGAGAGAGTCCCCAGTGTGATCCTGACGGTAGAGAGAGAGAGACAGAGAGAAACAGAGAGAGTCCCTGGTGTGATCCTGACTGTAGAGAGAGACAGAGAGAGTCCCCAGTGTGATCCTGACTGTAGAGAGAGACAGAGAGAAACAGAGAGAGTCCCCAGTGTGATCCTGACTGTAGAGAGAGAGAGACAGAGAGAGTCCCCAGTGTGATCCTGACTGTAGAGAGAGAGAGACAGAGAGAAACAGAGAGAGTCCCCAGTGTGATCCTGACTGTAGAGAGAGAGACAGAGAGAAACAGAGAGAGTCCCTGGTGTGATCCTGACTGTAGAGAGAGAGACAGAGAGAAACAGAGAGAGTCCCCAGTGTGATCCTGACTGTAGAGAGAGACAGAGAGAAACAGAGAGTCCCCAGTGTGATCCTGACTGTAGAGAGAGAGACAGAGAGAGTCCCCGGTGTGATCCTGACTGTAGAGAGAGACAGATAGAGTCCCCAGTGTGATCCTGACTGTAGAGAGAGACAGAGAGAAACAGAGAGAGTCCCTGGTGTGATCCTGACTGTAGAGAGAGACAGAGAGAGTCCCCAGTGTGATCCTGACTGTAGAGAGAGACAGAGAGAAACAGAGAGAGTCCCTGGTGTGATCCTGACTGTAGAGAGAGAGACAGAGAGAAACAGAGAGAGTCCCCAGTGTGATCCTGACTGTAGAGAGAGACAGAGAGAAACAGAGAGTCCCCAGTGTGATCCTGACTGTAGAGAGAGACAGAGAGAGTCCCCAGTGTGATCCTGACTGTAGAGAGAGACAGAGAGAGTCCCCGGTGTGATCCTGACTGTAGAGAGAGACAGAGAGAGTCCCGGTGTGATCCTGACTGTATAGAGAGAGACAGAGAGAAACAGAGAGAGTCCCTGGTGTGATCCTGACTGTAGAGAGAGACAGAGAGAGTCCCCAGTGTGATCCTGACTGTAGAGAGAGACAGAGAGAAACAGAGAGAGTCCCCAGTGTGATCCTGACTGTAGAGAGAGAGACAGAGAGAAACAGAGAGTCCCCTGTGTGATCCTGACTGTAGAGAGAGACAGAGAGAAACAGAGAGAGTCCCCAGTGTGATCCTGACTGTAGAGAGAGACAGAGAGAGTCCCCAGTGTGATCCTGACTGTAGAGAGAGACAGAGAGAGACAGAGAGAGTCCCCAGTGTGATCCTGACTGTAGAGAGAGACAGAGAGAGTCCCCAGTGTGATCCTGACTGTAGAGAGAGACAGAGAGAAACAGAGAGAGTCCCCAGTGTGATCCTGACTGTAGAGAGAGAGAGACAGAGAGAAACAGAGAGAGTCCCTGGTGTGATCCTGACTGTAGAGAGAGACAGAGAGAGTCCCCAGTGTGATCCTGACTGTAGAGAGAGACAGAGAGAAACAGAGAGAGTCCCCAGTGTGATCCTGACTGTAGAGAGAGAGAGACAGAGAGAGTCCCCAGTGTGATCCTGACTGTAGAGAGAGAGAGACAGAGAGAAACAGAGAGAGTCCCCAGTGTGATCCTGACTGTAGAGAGAGAGACAGAGAGAAACAGAGAGAGTCCCCAGTGTGATCCTGACTGTAGAGAGAGAGACAGAGAGAAACAGAGAGAGTCCCTGGTGTGATCCTGACTGTAGAGAGAGAGACAGAGAGAAACAGAGAGAGTCCCCAGTGTGATCCTGACTGTAGAGAGAGACAGAGAGAAACAGAGAGTCCCCAGTGTGATCCTGACTGTAGAGAGAGAGACAGAGAGAGTCCCCGGTGTGATCCTGACTGTAGAGAGAGACAGAGAGAGTCCCGGTGTGATCCTGACTGTAGAGAGAGACAGAGAGAAACAGAGAGTCCCCAGTGTGATCCTGACTGTAGAGAGAGAGACAGAGAGAGTCCCCGGTGTGATCCTGACTGTAGAGAGAGACAGAGAGAGTCCCCAGTGTGATCCTGACTGTAGAGAGAGACAGAGAGAAACAGAGAGAGTCCCTGGTGTGATCCTGACTGTAGAGAGAGAGACAGAGAGAAACAGAGAGAGTCCCCAGTGTGATCCTGACTGTAGAGAGAGACAGAGAGAAACAGAGAGTCCCCAGTGTGATCCTGACTGTAGAGAGAGACAGAGAGAGTCCCCAGTGTGATCCTGACTGTAGAGAGAGACAGAGAGAGACAGAGAGAGTCCCTGGTGTGATCCTGACTGTAGAGAGAGACAGAGAGAGTCCCCGGTGTGATCCTGACTGTAGAGAGAGACAGAGAGAGTCCCCAGTGTGATCCTGACTGTAGAGAGAGACAGAGAGAGTCCCTGGTGTGATCCTGACTGTATAGAGAGAGACAGAGAGAAACAGAGAGAGTCCCTGGTGTGATCCTGACTGTATAGAGAGAGACAGAGAGAAACAGAGAGTCCCCTGTGTGATCCTGACTGTATAGAGAGAGACAGAGAGAAACAGAGAGAGTCCCTGGTGTGATCCTGACTGTATAGAGAGAGACAGAGAGAAACAGAGAGTCCCCTGTGTGATCCTGACTGTAGAGAGAGACAGAGAGAGAAACAGAGTCCCCGGTGTGATCCTGACTGTAAAGCAGCATGACATCACACACTGAGTCCCAAATAGCACCCTATTCCCTATATGTTACATTATTTTTGACCAGGGCCCCGTAGGGAATATGTAGGGAATCGGGTGGGGATCAGCCTTTATCTGTCTGACTGTACCAGTCTTCTCCAGTCTGAGAAGACACATCAGCAATTATGAATTGAACAAGAGCAGTAGGGCCATTCGGAGCGCAAATGGAATGTAACCAGCAGGTCTTTGACCCTTGAACGTTCCGTTTTGGAACTCTGAGGGGGGAATGTTGTCACTGCATACATTTAAGAGTAGAGCTACAGTGCCTTCTGTCAGGACCCGGGTCTCCGGAGTGAGAAACAGTCACTTAACCAACTGAGCCACGAATAGTCAGCAGAACCCAGAAGATGAGGCAGACACAGCAGTACTTAAGACGGTGTATTTAATAAAGTAAAAAGGAGAAGTCCTTCAATACAAAAAAATGGCAAATCCAAAAGGTGGTAGGAATAGCACAAAAAAGCCTCAAGAGATACTCAAAAACAAAAACAGAATTCCACAAGAGCATCCACCGGAAACGACAAGAATACACAGAACACTAGGGCTGGGTGCTAACATACAAACACAGAGCACAGAACTGAGGGAAACTAAGGGTTTAAATACAATCAGGGGGAACGAGGCACAGGTGCAAATAATAATGGGGAACAAGGGAAAAAAACATAAGGTCAAAAAGCACAATGGGGGCATCTAGTGACCAAAACCCGGAACAAACCTGGCCAAATCCTGACACCTTCAGACAGTATTCACAGCCCCTTGACGTTTTCCACATTGAGTAGTCTCTTACAAAGTGGGATTAAGAGGGATTTAATAGGCGTATTTTGTCAACAATTTTACACAAAATACTCTTTAATGTCAGTGGAAGAACATTTTTAAAACACTAATATATTTTGATTAGATAAGTATTCAACCCCCTGAGTCAATACATGTTAGTCATCTTCGGCAGTGATTACTGCTGTGACTGCTTCTGGGTAAGGCTCTAAATAACAGCTGTGACTCCTTCTGGGTAAGGCTCTAAATAACAGCTGTGACTCCTTCTGGGTAAGGCTCTAGATAACAGCTGTGACTCCTTCTGGGTAAGGCTCTAGATAACAGCTGTGACTCCTTCTGGGTAAGGCTCTAAATAACAGCTGTGACTCCTGCTGGGTAAGGCTTTAAGAGCTTTGCAAACCTGGATTGTACAATATTGTCAACTCAGTCAAGTTGGTTGTTGATCATTGCTAGACAGGCATTCTCAAGTCTTGCAATAGATTTTTAAGCCAATTTAATTAAGTCAAAACTGTAACTAGGCCAATCAGGAACATTCACTGTGATCTTGGTAAGTAACTCCAGTGTATATTTGGCCTTGTGTTTGAGGTTATTGTCCTGCTGAAAGGTGAATTTGTCTCCCAGTGTCCGTTAGAAATCAGACTGAGCCAGGTTTTCCTCTAGGATTTTGCCAGTGCTGAATTCTGTTGTTTCTTTTTACAATGTTGTTGATGCATCCTGTTTTCTCCTACCACAGCTCTTGAACTGTTTTATAGTCACCATTGACCTCATGGTGAAATCCCTGAGCGGTTTCCTTCCTCTCCGGCAACTGAGTTAGGAAGGACGCCTCTAACCTTGTAGTGACTGGGTGTATTGATACACCATCCAAAGTGTAATTAATTACTTGACCACTTTCAAAGGGATATTCATCGACCAATAGGTGCCCTTCATTGCGAGGCATTGGAAAACCTCCCTGGTCTTTGTGGTTCAATCTGCGTTTGAAATTCACTGCTCGACTGAGGGACATTAGAGATAATTGAATGTGTGGGGTACAGAGATGAGGTGGTCCTTACAGAAATCATGTTAAACACTATTACTGCACACAGAGTGAATCCATGCAACTTATGTGACTTGTTAGGCACATTATTACCTCTGAACTCATTTAGGGTAAGGGATAACGAAGGGGTTGATTACCTATTGACGCAAGACATTTCAGCTTTACATTTTTTAAAATTAATTTATAGAAAATAAAAAAATTAATTCCACTATGACATTATGCCATATTGTTTGAAGATCGGTGATACAAAATCTCAATTTAATCCATTGAAAATTCCGTCTGTACCACAACAACATGTATAAACAGTGAAGGGGTGTGAATCTTTTCTGAAGGCTGTGTACATATAGAGGGGTATCTGCAGCTGCTGCCGGTACTGCTGAGGTGAGGTGAGGAGAGAGGTGGGGTGGAAGGGTAGCCTAGTGGTTAGGTGAGGTGAGGAGAGAGGTGGGGTGGCAGGGTAGCCTAGTGGTGAGGTGAGGTGAGGAGAGGAGAGAGGTGGGGTGGCAGGGTAGCCTAGTGGTTAGGTGAGGTGAGGAGAGAGGTGGGGTGGCAGGGTAGCCTAGTGGTGAGGTGAGGTGAGGAGAGAGGTGGGGTGGCAGTGTAGCCTAGTGGTGAGGTGAGGTGAGGAGAGAGGTGGGGTGGCAGGGTAGCCTAGTGGTGAGTTGAGGAGAGGAGAGAGTTGGGGTGGCAGGGTAGCCTAGTGGTGAGGTGAGGAGAGGAGAGAGTTGGGGTGGCAGGGTAGCCTAGTGGTTAGGTGAGGTGAGGAGAGAGGTGGGGTGGCAGGGTAGCCTAGTGGTTAGGTGAGGAGAGGAGAGAGGTGCAATGGCAGGGTAGCCTAGTGGTTAGGTGAGGTGAGGAGAGAAGTGGGGTGGCAGGGTAGCCTAGTGGTTAGGTGAGGTGAGGAGAGAGGTGGGGTAGCAGGGTAGCCTAGTGGTTAGGTGAGGTGAGGAGAGAGGTGGGGTGGCAGGGTAGCCTAGTGGTTAGGTGAGGTGAGGAGAGAGGTGGGGTGGCAGGGTAGCCTAGTGGTTAGGTGAGGTGAGGAGAGAGGTGGGGTGGCAGTGTAACCTAGTGGTTAGGTGAGGTGAGGAGAGAGGTGGGGTGGCAGGGTAGCCTAGTGGTTAGTTGAGGAGAGAGGTGGGGTGGCAGGGTAACCTAGTGGTTAGGTGAGGTGAGGAGAGTGGTGGGGTGGCAGGGAACCCTAGTGGTTAGGTGAGGAGAGGAGAGAGTTGGGGTGGCAGGGTAGCCTAGTGGTTAGGTGAGGTGAGGAGAGAGGTGGGGTGGCAGGGTAACCTAGTGGTTAGGTGAGGTGAGGAGAGAGGTGGGGTGGCAGGGTAGCCTAGTGGTGAGGTGAGGTGAGGAGAGGAGAGAGGTGGGGTGGCAGGGTAGCCTAGTGGTTAGGTGAGGTGAGGAGAGAGGTGGGGTGGCAGGGTAGCCTAGTGGTGAGGTGAGGTGAGGAGAGAGGTGGGGTGGCAGTGTAGCCTAGTGGTGAGGTGAGGTGAGGAGAGAGGTGGGGTGGCAGGGTAGCCTAGTGGTGAGTTGAGGAGAGGAGAGAGTTGGGGTGGCAGGGTAGCCTAGTGGTGAGGTGAGGAGAGGAGAGAGTTGGGGTGGCAGGGTAGCCTAGTGGTTAGGTGAGGTGAGGAGAGAGGTGGGGTGGCAGGGTAGCCTAGTGGTTAGGTGAGGAGAGGAGAGAGGTGCAATGGCAGGGTAGCCTAGTGGTTAGGTGAGGTGAGGAGAGAAGTGGGGTGGCAGGGTAGCCTAGTGGTTAGGTGAGGTGAGGAGAGAGGTGGGGTAGCAGGGTAGCCTAGTGGTTAGGTGAGGTGAGGAGAGAGGTGGGGTGGCAGGGTAGCCTAGTGGTTAGGTGAGGTGAGGAGAGAGGTGGGGTGGCAGGGTAGCCTAGTGGTTAGGTGAGGTGAGGAGAGAGGTGGGGTGGCAGTGTAACCTAGTGGTTAGGTGAGGTGAGGAGAGAGGTGGGGTGGCAGGGTAGCCTAGTGGTTAGATGAGGAGAGAGGTGGGGTGGCAGGGTAACCTAGTGGTTAGGTGAGGTGAGGAGAGAGGTGGGGTGGCAGGGTAACCTAGTGGTTAGGTGAGGAGAGGAGAGAGTTGGGGTGGCAGGGTAGCCTAGTGGTTAGGTGAGGTGAGGAGAGAGGTGGGGTGGCAGGGTAACCTAGTGGTTAGGTGAGGTGAGGAGAGAGGTGGGGTGGCAGGGTAGCCTAGTGGTTAGGTGAGGTGAGGAGAGAGGTGGGGTGGCAGGGTAGCCTAGTGGTTAGGTGAGGTGAGGAGAGAGGTGGGGTGGCAGGGTAGCCTAGTGGTTAGGTGAGGAGAGGAGAGAGGTGCAGTGGCAGGGTAACCTAGTGGTGAGGTGAGGTGAGGAGAGAGGTGGGGTGGCAGGGTAGCCTAGTGGTTAGGTGAGGTGAGGAGAGAGGTGGGGTGGCAGGGTAGCCTAGTGGTTAGGTGAGGTGAGGAGAGAGGTGGGGTGGCAGGGTAGCCTAGTGGTTAGGTGAGGTGAGGAGAGAGGTGGGGTGGCAGGGTAACCTAGTGGTCAGGTGAGGTGAGAAACACTGTTTCTGAACACCATGTATCCATCCACATTCCCCCTCAAGCTGTTGATGAGAGATCTGCCAGGACAGAATTCTGTTTGTTAGGCTGCGAGATCACCCTAGCAACCTCTTATTAATGCTGATTGGACAAACACACATAGGTGTGACAGTTAGTACAATGTACGGGCAAACCCAAATAATTAATCGTGATGTCACAATCCTTTCCCATCAAGTACAATATTGGTTGCTATGATTCGTACATGTCTAGTTCAGACCAACATTCTCCTTCTAGTCCCACCCACCAAACCACAGAATCTCACAGTGCCACAGTATCCACACGATGTAAAACCAACATGTGTACAGTGCATTTGGAAAGTATTCAGACCCCTTGACTTTATCCACATTTTGTTACGCCTTATTCTAAAATTGATTAAATATACTTTTCCCCTCATCAATCTACACACACACAAAGTGAAAACAAGTTTAGAAATGTTAGCAATTGTATTAAAAATAAAAAACAGAAATATCACATTGACATAAGTATTCAGACCCTTCACTCAGTACTTTTTTGAAGCACCTTTGGCAGCGATTACAGCCCTGAGTCTTCTTGGGTATGATGTTACAAGCTTGGCACACCTGTATTTGGGGAGTTTCTCCCCTTCTTCTCTGCAGATCTGCTCAAGCTTTGTCAGTTTGGGTGGAGAGCGCCGCTGCACAGCTATCTGTGATCGATTGGGTTCAATCGGGTTCAAGTCCGGGCTCTGGCTGGGCCACTCAAGGACATTCAGAGACAAGCCCCTCCTGCGTTGTCTTGGCCGTGTGCTGAGGGTCGTTGTCCTGTTGGAAGGTGAACCCTTTTCGTGGTGTCCAATTGTTTTTAGTAGCTACTATCTTGTCTCATCACTACAACTCCCGTACGGGCTCAGGAGAGACGAAGGTCGAAAGTCATGTGTCCTCCAAAACACAGCACCAACCAAGCAGTACTGCTTCTTAACACAGTGTGCATCCAACCCGGAAGCCAGCCACACCAATGTGTCGGAGGAAACACCTGGTGACCTTGGTTGGCGCACACTGCGCCCGGCCCGCCACAGAAATCGCTGGTGCGCGACGAGGTTGGGAATCATCTCTCATTTACTAGCTAGTTAACGACTATCACTAGTGACGAGCTGGGGAATCATCTCTCATTTACTAGCTAGTTAACAACTATCACTAGTGACGAGCTGGGGAATCATCTCTCATTTACTAGCTAGTTAACGACTATCACTAGTGACGAGCTGGGGAATCATCTCTCATTTACTAGCTAGTTAACGACTATCACTAGTGACGAGGTTGGGAATCTTGAAACAGCTAAAAGTTCATGTTGATATTTGGTAAAACATTATTTTACTCAGATGGAGATGCTCACTTTGGAGACACGTTGTGAAAAGGCCAGCAATACAAGTGTCTGTGTGGCAGTGATGTCTCATCAACATGCAAAGTTCTGTCTTTATCACCTCATGTCTATCAAACACCCTGTCAGTTGGTTCACAGCACTTTCTATTCACTGAGACTGACAAGCCATTTGGCGAGAACTATCTGACACGTATTCCTGCAAAAATAAACTCTGTGAATCTCTCTCTCTCTCTCTCTCTCTCTCTCTCCCTCTCGCTCTCTCTCTCTCTCTCTCTCTCTCTCTCTCTCTCTCTCTGTCATGAAATTGTAGGTTTCAGGATCTTAGTGACACAACATAGAAATGTTGAAACACGAGGATGATTTTGTGAGGCAGGGTTAACACAGGTCTTGTGGGGCTGCAGCCTCTTTCATCCTGTCCTCACGAACGTTGCTCCTCCAGGGAGACGCTATAAAAGGAGATCACTAACGCTGCTCCTCTAGAGACACTATAAAAGGAGATCACTAACGCTGCTCCTCTATGGACACTATAAAAGGAGATCACTGACGCTGCTCCTCTAGAGACACTATAAAAGGAGATCACTAACGCTGCTCCTCTATAGACACTATAAAAGGAGATCACTAACGCTGCTCCTCTAGAGACACTATAAAAGGAGATCACTAACGCTGCTCCTCTAGAGACACTATAAAAGGAGATCACTAACGCTGCTCCTCTAGAGACACTATAAAAGGAGATCACTGACGCTGCTCCTCCAGGGAGACAATATAAAAGGAGATCACTGACGCTGCTCCTCTAGAGACACTATAAAAGGAGATCACTAACGCTGCTCCTCTATAGACACTATAAAAGGAGATCACTGAACCTGCTCCTCTAGAGACACTATAAAAGGAGATCACTAACGCTGCTCCTCTAGAGACACTATAAAAGGAGATCACTAACGCTGCTCCTCTAGAGACACTATAAAAGGAGATCACTAACGCTGCTCTTCCAGGGAGACCCTATAAAAGGAAATCACTAATGCTGCTCCTCTAGAGACACTATAAAAGGAGATCACTAACACTGCTCCTCTAGAGACACTATAAAAGGAGATCACTAACGCTGCTCCTCTAGAGACACTATAAAAGGAGATCACTAACGCTGCTCCTCCAGGGAGACGCTATAAAAGGAGATCATTGATGCTGCTCCTCTAGAGACACTATAAAAGGAGATCACTAACACTGCTCCTCTAGAGACACTATTAAAGGAGATCACTGATGCTGCTCCTCTAGAGACACTATGAAAGGAGATCACTGATGCTGCTCCTCTAGAGACACTATAAAAGGAGATCACTAACGCTGCTCCTCTAGAGACACTATAAAAGGAGATCACTAACGCTGCTCCTCCAGGGAGACACTATAAAAGGAGATCACAGACGCTGCTCCTCTAGAGACACTATAAAAGGAGATCACTGACGCTGCTCCTCCAGGGAGACACTATAAAAGGAGATCACTGACGCTGCTCCTCTAGAGACACTATAAAAGGAGATCACTAACGCTGCTCCTCTATAGACACTATAAAAGGAGATCACTGACGCTGCTCCTCTAGAGACACTATAAAAGGAGATCACTAACGCTGCTCCTCTAGAGACACTATAAAAGGAGATCACTGATGCTGCTCCTCTAGAGACACTATAAAAGGAGATCACTAACGCTGCTCCTCCAGGGAGACCCTATAAAAGGAAATCACTAACGCTGCTCCTCTAGAGACACTATAAAAGGAGATCACTAACGCTGCTCCTCTAGAGACACTATAAAAGGAGATCACTAACGCTGCTCCTCCAGGGAGACGCTATAAAAGGAGATCACTGACGCTGCTCCTCTAGAGACACTATTAAAGGAGATCACTGATGCTGCTCCTCTAGAGACACTATAAAAGGAGATCACTAACACTGCTCCTCTAGAGACACTATTAAAGGAGATCACTGATGCTGCTCCTCTAGAGACACTATAAAAGGAGATCACTAACGCTGCTCCTCCAGGGAGACACTATAAAAGGAGATCACTAACACTGCTCCTCTAGAGACACTATAAAAGGAGATCACTGATGCTGCTCCTCTAGATACACTATAAAAGGAGATCACTAACGCTGCTCCTCCAGGGAGACACTATAAAAGGAGATCACAGACGCTGCTCCTCTAGAGACACTATAAAAGGAGATCACTGACGCTGCTTCTCCAGGGAGACACTATAAAAGGAGATCACTGACGCTGCTCCTCTAGAGACACTATAAAAGGAGATCACTAACGCTGCTCCTCTATAGACACTATAAAAGGAGATCACTGACGCTGCTCCTCTAGAGACACTATAAAAGGAGATCACTAACGCTGCTCCTCTAGAGACACTATAAAAGGAGATCACTGATGCTGCTCCTCTAGAGACACTATAAAAGGAGATCTCTAACGCTGCTCCTCCAGGGAGACCCTATAAAAGGAAATCACTAACGCTGCTCCTCTAGAGACACTATAAAAGGAGATCACTAACGCTGCTCCTCTAGAGACACTATAAAAGGAGATCACTAACGCTGCTCCTCCAGGAGACGCTATAAAAGGAGATCACTGACGCAGCTCCTCTAGAGACACTATTAAAGGAGATCACTGATGCTGCTCCTCTAGAGACACTATAAAAGGAGATCACTGATGCCGCTCCTCTAGAGACAATATAAAAGGAGATCACTAACGCTGCTCCTCCAGGGAGACACTATAAAAGGAGATCACAGACGCTGCTCCTCTAGAGACACTATAAAAGGAGATCACTGACGCTGCTCCTCCAGGGAGACACTATAAAAGGAGATCACTGACGCTGCTCCTCCAGGGAGACACTATAAAAGGAGATCACAGACGCTGCTCCTCTAGAGACACTATAAAAGGAGATCACTGACGCTGCTCCTCCAGGGAGACACTATAAAAGGAGATCACTGACGCTGCTCCTCTAGAGACACTATAAAAGGAGATCACTAACGCTGCTCCTCCAGGGAGACGCTATAAAAGGAAATCACTAACGCTGCTCCTCTAGAGACACTATAAAAGGAGATCACTAACGCTGCTCCTCTAGAGACACTATAAAAGGAGATCACTAACGCTGCTCCTCTAGAGACACTATAAAAGGAGATCACTAACACTGCTCCTCTAGAGACACTATAAAAGGAGATCACTAACGCTGCTCCTCGAGAGACACTATAAAAGGAGATCACTAACGCTGCTCCTCCAGGGAGAAGCTATAAAAGGAGATCACTAACGCTGCTCCTCTAGAGACACTATAAAAGGAGATCACTAACGCTGCTCCTCTAGAGACACTATAAAAGGAGATCACTGACGCTGCTCCTCTAGAGACACTATAAAAGGAGATCACTAACGCTGCTCCTCTAGAGACACTATAAAAGGAGATCACTAACGCTGCTCCTCGAGAGACACTATAAAAGGAGATCACTGACGCTGCTCCTCTAGAGACACTATAAAAGGAGATCACTGAAGCTGCTCCTCTAGAGACACTATAATAGGAGTTCACTAACGCTGCTCCTCTAGAGACACTATAAAAGGAGATCACTAACGCTGCTCCTCTAGAGACACTATAAAAGGAGATCACTAACGCTGCTCCCCTAGAGACACTATAAAAGGAGATCACTGACGCTGCTCCTCTAGAGACACTATAAAAGGAGATCACTGACGCTGCTCCTCTAGGGAGACGCTATAAAAGGAGATCACTGATGCTGCTCCTCTAGAGACACTATAAAAGGAGATCACTGACGCTGCTCCTCTAGAGACACTATAAAAGGAGATCACTGACGCTGCTCCTCTAGAGACACTATAAAAGGAGATCACTGACGCTGCTCCTCTAGAGACACTATAAAAGGAGATCACTAACACTGCTCCTCTAGAGACACTATAAAAGGAGATCACTGACGCTGCTCCTCCAGGGAGACACTATAAAAGGAGATCACTAACGCTGCTCCTCTAGAGACACTATAAAAGGAGATCACTGATGCTGCTCCTCTAGAGACCCTATAAAAGGAGATCACTGACGCTGCTCCTCCAGGGAGACGCTATAAAAGGAGATCACTGATGCTGCTCCTCTAGAGACACTATAAAAGGAGATCACTGACGCTGCTCCTCTAGAGACACTATAAAAGGAGATCACTAACGCTGCGCCTCTAGAGACACTATAAAAGGAGATCACTGACGCTGCTCCTCTAGAGACACTATAAAAGGAGATCACTAACGCTGCTCCTCTAGAGACACTATAAAAGGAGATCACTAACGCTGCTCCTCTAGAGACACTATAAAAGGAGATCACTAACGCTGCTCCTCTAGAGACACTATAAAAGGAGATCACTAACGCTGCTCCTCTAGAGACACTATAAAAGGAGATCACTAACGCTGCTCCTCTAGAGACACTATAAAAGGAGATCACTAACGCTGCTCCTCTAGAGACCCTATAAAAGGAGATCACTGACGCTGCTCCTCCAGGGAGACGCTATAAAAGGAGATCACTGATGCTGCTCCTCTAGAGACACTATAAAAGGAGATCACTAACGCTGCTCCTCTAGAGACACTATAAAAGGAGATCACGTGACGCTGCTCCTCTAGAGACACTATAAAAGGAGATCACTAACGCTGCTCCTCTAGAGACACTATAAAAGGAGATCACTAACGCTGCTCCTCTAGAGACACTATAAAAGGAGATCATTAACGCTGCTCCTCTAGAGACACTATAAAAGGAGATCACTAACACTGCTCCTCTAGAGACACTATAAAAGGAGAGCACTAACGCTGCTCCTCTAGAGACACTATAAAAGGAGATCACTAACGCTGCTCCTCTAGAGACACTATAAAAGGAGATCACTAACACTGCTCCTCTAGAGACACTATAAAAGGAGAGCACTAACGCTGCTCCTCTAGAGACACTATAAAAGGAGATCACTAACGCTGCTCCTCTAGAGACACTATAAAAGGAGATCACTAACACTGCTCCTCTAGAGACACTATAAAAGGAGATCACTAACGCTGCTCCTCTAGAGACACTATAAAAGGAGATCACTAACGCTGCTCCTCCAGGGAGACGCTATAAAAGGAGATCACTGACGCTGCTCCTCTAGAGACACTATTAAAGGAGATCACTGATGCTGCTCCTCTAGAGACACTATAAAAGGAGATCACTGATGCCGCTCCTCTAGAGACAATATAAAAGGAGATCACTAACGCTGCTCCTCCAGGGAGACACTATAAAAGGAGATCACAGACGCTGCTCCTCTAGAGACACTATAAAAGGAGATCACTGACGCTGCTCCTCCAGGGAGACACTATAAAAGGAGATCACTGACGCTGCTCCTCCAGGGAGACACTATAAAAGGAGATCACAGACGCTGCTCCTCTAGAGACACTATAAAAGGAGATCACTGACGCTGCTCCTCCAGGGAGACACTATAAAAGGAGATCACTGACGCTGCTCCTCTAGAGACACTATAAAAGGAGATCACTAACGCTGCTCCTCTATGGACACTATAAAAGGAGATCACTAACGCTGCTCCTCCAGGGAGACGCTATAAAAGGAAATCACTAACGCTGCTCCTCTAGAGACACTATAAAAGGAGATCACTAACGCTGCTCCTCTAGAGACACTATAAAAGGAGATCACTAACGCTGCTCCTCTAGAGACACTATAAAAGGAGATCACTAACACTGCTCCTCTAGAGACAATATAAAAGGAGATCTCTAACGCTGCTCCTCGAGAGACACTATAAAAGGAGATCACTAATGCTGCTCCTCCAGGGAGAAGCTATAAAAGGAGATCACTAACGCTGCTCCTCTAGAGACACTATAAAAGGAGATCACTAACGCTGCTCCTCTAGAGACACTATAAAAGGAGATCACTAACGCTGCTCCTCGAGAGACACTATAAAAGGAGATCACTGACGCTGCTCCTCTAGAGACACTATAAAAGGAGATCACTGAAGCTGCTCCTCTATAGACACTATAATAGGAGTTCACTAACGCTGCTCCTCTAGAGACACTATAAAAGGAGATCACTAACGCTGCTCCTCTAGAGACACTATAAAAGGAGATCACTAACGCTGCTCCCCTAGAGACACTATAAAAGGAGATCACTGACGCTGCTCCTCTAGAGACACTATAAAAGGAGATCACTGACGCTGCTCCTCTAGGGAGACGCTATAAAAGGAGATCACTGATGCTGCTCCTCTAGAGACACTATAAAAGGAGATCACTGACGCTGCTCCTCTAGAGACACTATAAAAGGAGATCACTGACGCTGCTCCTCTAGAGACACTATAAAAGGAGATCACTAACGCTGCTCCTCTAGAGACACTATAAAAGGAGATCACTGACGCTGCTCCTCCAGGGAGACACTATAAAAGGAGATCACTAACGCTGCTCCTCTAGAGACACTATAAAAGGAGATCACTGATGCTGCTCCTCTAGAGACCCTATAAAAGGAGATCACTGACGCTGCTCCTCCAGGGAGACACTATAAAAGGAGATCACTGATGCTGCTCCTCTAGAGACACTATAAAAGGAGATCACTGACGCTGCTCCTCTAGAGACACTATAAAAGGAGATCACTAACGCTGCGCCTCTAGAGACACTATAAAAGGAGATCACTGACGCTGCTCCTCTAGAGACACTATAAAAGGAGATCACTAACGCTGCTCCTCTAGAGACACTATAAAAGGAGATCACTAACGCTGCTCCTCTAGAGACACTATAAAAGGAGATCATTAACGCTGCTCCTCTATAGACACTATAAAAGGAGATCACTAACACTGCTCCTCTAGAGACACTATAAAAGGAGAGCACTAACGCTGCTCCTCTAGAGACACTATAAAAGGAGATCACTAACGCTGCTCCTCTAGAGACACTATAAAAGGAGATCACTAACACTGCTCCTCTAGAGACACTATAAAAGGAGATCACTAACGCTGCTCCTCTAGAGACACTATAAAAGGAGATCACTGACGTTGCTCCTCTAGAGACACTATAAAAGGAGATCACTGACGCTGCTCCTCTAGAGACACTATAAAAGGAGATCACTGATGCTGCTCCTCTAGAGACACTATAAAAGGAGATCACTGACGCTGCTCCTCTAGAGACACTATAAAAGGAGTTCACTGATGCTGCTCCTCTAGAGACACTATAAAAGGAGATCACTGACGCTGCTCCTCTAGAGACACTATAAAAGGAGATCACTGACGCTGCTCCTCTAGAGACACTATAAAAGGAGATCACTAACGCTGCTCCTCTAGAGACACTATAAAAGGAGATCACTAACGCTGCTCCTCTAGAGACACTATAAAAGGAGATCACTAACGCTGCTCCTCTAGAGACACTATAAAAGGAGATCACTAACGCTGCTCCTCTAGAGACCCTATAAAAGGAGATCACTGACGCTGCTCCTCCAGGGAGACGCTATAAAAGGAGATCACTGATGCTGCTCCTCTAGAGACACTATAAAAGGAGATCACTAACGCTGCTCCTCTAGAGACACTATAAAAGGAGATCACTAACGCTGCTCCTCTAGAGACACTATAAAAGGAGATCACTAACACTGCTCCTCTAGAGACACTATAAAAGGAGATCACTAACGCTGCTCCTCTAGAGACACTATAAAAGGAGATCACTGACGCTGCTCCTCTAGAGACACTATAAAAGGAGATCACTGACGCTGCTCCTCTAGAGACACTATAAAAGGAGATCACTGATGCTGCTCCTCTAGAGACACTATAAAAGGAGATCACTGACGCTGCTCCTCTAGAGACACTATAAAAGGAGATCACTGATGCTGCTCCTCTAGAGACCCTATAAAAGGAGATCACTGACGCTGCTCCTCCAGGGAGACGCTATAAAAGGAGATCACTGATGCTGCTCCTCTAGAGACACTATAAAAGGAGATCACTGACGCTGCTCCTCTAGAGACACTATAAAAGGAGATCACTAACGCTGCGCCTCTAGAGACACTATAAAAGGAGATCACTGACGCTGCTCCTCTAGAGACACTACAAAAGGAGATCACTAACGCTGCTCCTCTAGAGACACTATAAAAGGAGATCACTAACGCTGCTCCTCTAGAGACACTATAAAAGGAGATCATTAACGCTGCTCCTCTATAGACACTATAAAAGGAGATCACTAACACTGCTCCTCTAGAGACACTATAAAAGGAGAGCACTAACGCTGCTCCTCTAGAGACACTATAAAAGGAGATCACTAACGCTGCTCCTCTAGAGACACTATAAAAGCAGATCACTAACACTGCTCCTCTAGAGACACTATAAAAGGAGATCACTAACGCTGCTCCTCTAGAGACACTATAAAAGGAGATCACTGACGTTGCTCCTCTAGAGACACTATAAAAGGAGATCACTGACGCTGCTCCTCTAGAGACACTATAAAAGGAGATCACTGATGCTGCTCCTCTAGAGACACTATAAAAGGAGATCACTGACGCTGCTCCTCTAGAGACACTATAAAAGGAGATCACTGATGCTGCTCCTCTAGAGACACTATAAAAGGAGATCACTAACACTGCTCCTCTAGAGACACTATAAAAGGAGATCACTGACGCTGCTCCTCTAGAGACACTATAAAAGGAGATCACTGACGCTGCTCCTCTAGAGACACTATAAAAGGAGATCACTAACGCTGCTCCTCTAGAGACCCTATAAAAGGAGATCACTGACGCTGCTCCTCCAGGGAGACGCTATAAAAGGAGATCACTGATGCTGCTCCTCTAGAGACACTATAAAAGGAGATCACTAACGCTGCTCCTCTAGAGACACTATAAAAGGAGATCACTAACGCTGCTCCTCTAGAGACACTATAAAAGGAGATCACTAACACTGCTCCTCTAGAGACACTATAAAAGGAGATCACTAACGCTGCTCCTCTAGAGACACTATAAAAGGAGATCACTGACGCTGCTCCTCTAGAGACACTATAAAAGGAGATCACTGACGCTGCTCCTCTAGAGACACTATAAAAGGAGATCACTGATGCTGCTCCTCTAGAGACACTATAAAAGGAGATCACTGACGCTGCTCCTCTAGGGAGACACTATAAAAGGAGATCACTGACGCTGCTCCTCTAGAGACACTATAAAAGGAGATCACTGATGCTGCTCCTCTAGAGACACTATAAAAGGAGATCACTGACGCTGCTCCTCTAGAGACACTATAAAAGGAGATCACTGACGCTGCTCCTCTAGAGACACTATAAAAGGAGATCACTGACGCTGCTCCTCTAGAGACACTATAAAAGGAGATCACTGATGCTGCTCCTCTAGAGACACTATAAAAGGAGATCACTGACGCTGCTCCTCTAGAGACACTATAAAAGGAGATCACTGACGCTGCTCCTCTAGAGACACTATAAAAGGAGATCACTAATGCTGCTCCTCTAGAGACACTATAAAAGGAGATCACTAACGCTGCTCCTCTAGAGACACTATAAAAGGAGATCAATAATACATCTCTACATTCATGACATGAAATCAACAACAACCAGAATAGTTCAGAGCAATTTGAATGAAAATGTAATGAAGAATAGACTGAAGACTCTCTGATATGTGTTGGAATATTTCCATATATTCTAATCAGTCGTCTAGTCATGAATTCCCATTTGTACGAGGTACGTAGAGTTAAAATATTTTTAGATGTCGATTTGAGAGGTGGGGGGGAGGGATATGTGACTGCTCGACCAAAACAGAAAGAGTGATGACTGTGAGGTAAGTTCAGTGGCTGAGTCACAAATAGCACTCTTTCCCCCTAATATGGTGCACTACTGTTGACAAGAGGGGGGGGGGGGGTTGTGACAGGAGAAGATGACTGACTCCGGTAAATGAAGGCAGCTCGGGAAGATGAAGAGCTACATAATTACGCTGATTCATTCGTAGGCACGTTGACCCATTAGTGTAGTGATGAGGAGAGCGATGCTGTAATATGGAGACTGGGCTTCCACCCGCGTCATCACATCACCACCACTCTCTGTAGTAATACACACTTGTTACAGTGAGAGGACTGATCTAGGATGAGGGTCCTTCCTGTCCCATACAGTCTGATTCATTACGATCTAAAGGCTATAAACTGATCCTAGATCATTAGCTCTCATACTGTGAGATGCTTTCACTTACTGAGCTAGAGAATGTCACTTTAACCATATCTACATGTACGTACTACCTCAATCAGCCTGACGAATCGGTGTCTGTATGTAGCCTCTCTACTGTATGTAGCCTCTCTACTGTATGTAGCCTCTCTACTGTATGTAGCCTCTCTACTGTATATATCCTCTCTACTGTATATAGCCTCTCTACTGTATATAGCCTCTCTACTGTATATAACCTCTACTGTATGTAGCCTCTCTACTGTATATAGCCTCTCTACTGTATATAACCTCTACTGTATGTAGCCTCTCTACTGTATATAGCCTCTCTACTTTATATAGCCTCTCTACTGTATATAGCCTCTCTACTGTATATAGTCTCTCTACTGTATATAACCTCTCTACTGTATATAGCCTCTCTACTGTATATATCCTCTCTACTGTATGTAGCCTCTCTACTGTATAAAGCCTCTCTACTGTATATAGCCTCTCTACTGTATATAACCTCTACTGTATGTAGCCGCTCTACTGTATGTAGCCTCTCTACTGTATATAGCCTCTCTACTGTATATAGCCTCTCTACTGTATATAGCCGTGCAACTGTATATAGCCTCTCTACTGTATATAGCCTCTCTACTGTATATAGCCTCTCTACTGCTGTAGCCTCGCTACTGTTATAGCCTCTCTACTGTATATAACCTCTATACTGTATATAGCCTCTCTAATGTTATAGACTCTCTAATGTATATAACCTCTCTACTGTATATAGCCTCTCTACTGTATATAGCCTCTCTACTGTATATAGCCTCTCTAATGTTATAGCCTCTCTACTGTATATAGCCTCTCTACTGTATATATCCTCACTACTGTATATAACCTCTCTACTCTCTATAGCCTCTCTACTGTATATAACCTCTCTACTGTCTATAGCCTCTCTACTGTATAAAGCATTTCTACTGTATATAGCCTCTCTACTGTATATAGCCTCTCTACTGTATATAGCCTCTCTACTGTATATAGCCTCGCTACTCTATATAGCCTCTCTACTGTATATAGCCTCGCTACTGTATATAGCCTCTCTACTGTATATAGCCTCTCTACTGTATATAACCTCTACTGTATATAGCCTCTCTACTGTATATAGCCTCGCTACTGTATATAGCCTCTCTACTATATATAGCCTCTCTACTGTATATAGCCTTGCTACTGTGTATAGCCTCTCTACTGTATATAGCCTCTCTACTGTATATAACCTCTCTACTGTATATAACCTCTACTGTATATAGCCTCTCTACTGTATGTAGCCTCTCTACTGTATATAGCCTCTCTACTGTATATAACCTCTCTACTGTATATAACCTCTACTGTATATAGCCTCTCTACTGTATATAGCCTCTCTACTGTATATAGCCTCGCTACTGTATATAGCCTCTCTACTGTATATAGCCTCTCTACTGTATATAGTCTCTCTACTGTATATAACCTCTACTGTATATAGCCTCTCTACTGTATATAACCTCTACTGTATATAGCCTCTCTACTGTATATAGCCTCGCTACTGTATATAGCCTCTCTACTATATATAGCCTCTCTACTGTATATAGCCTTGCTACTGTGTATAGCCTCTCTACTGTATATAGCCTCTCTACTGTATATAACCTCTCTACTGTATATAACCTCTACTGTATATAGCCTCTCTACTGTATGTAGCCTCTCTACTGTATATAGCCTCTCTACTGTATATAACCTCTCTACTGTATATAACCTCTACTGTATATAGCCTCTCTACTGTATGTAGCCTCTCTACTGTATAAAGCCTCTCTACTGTATATAGCCTCTCTACTGTATATAACCTCTACTGTATGTAGCCGCTCTACTGTATGTAGCCTCTCTACTGTATATAGCCTCTCTACTGTATATAGCCTCTCTACTGTATATAGCCGTGCAACTGTATATAGCCTCTCTACTGTATATAGCCTCTCTACTGTATATAGCCTCTCTACTGCTGTAGCCTCGCTACTGTTATAGCCTCTCTACTGTATATAACCTCTATACTGTATATAGCCTCTCTAATGTTATAGACTCTCTAATGTATATAACCTCTCTACTGTATATAGCCTCTCTACTGTATATAGCCTCTCTACTGTATATAGCCTCTCTAATGTTATAGCCTCTCTACTGTATATAGCCTCTCTACTGTATATATCCTCACTACTGTATATAACCTCTCTACTCTCTATAGCCTCTCTACTGTATATAACCTCTCTACTGTCTATAGCCTCTCTACTGTATAAAGCATTTCTACTGTATATAGCCTCTCTACTGTATATAGCCTCTCTACTGTATATAGCCTCTCTACTGTATATAGCCTCGCTACTCTATATAGCCTCTCTACTGTATATAGCCTCGCTACTGTATATAGCCTCTCTACTGTATATAGCCTCTCTACTGTATATAACCTCTACTGTATATAGCCTCTCTACTGTATATAGCCTCGCTACTGTATATAGCCTCTCTACTATATATAGCCTCTCTACTGTATATAGCCTTGCTACTGTGTATAGCCTCTCTACTGTATATAGCCTCTCTACTGTATATAACCTCTCTACTGTATATAACCTCTACTGTATATAGCCTCTCTACTGTATGTAGCCTCTCTACTGTATATAGCCTCTCTACTGTATATAACCTCTCTACTGTATATAACCTCTACTGTATATAGCCTCTCTACTGTATATAGCCTCTCTACTGTATATAGCCTCGCTACTGTATATAGCCTCTCTACTGTATATAGCCTCTCTACTGTCTATAGCCTCTACTCTATGTAGCCTCTCTACTGTATATAGCCTATCTACTGTATATAACCTCTCTACTGTATATAACCTCTCTACGGTATGTAGCCTCTCTACTGTATGTAGCCTCTCTACTGTATATAGCCTCTCTACTGTATATAACCTCTCTACCGTATATAGCCTCTCTACTGTATATAACCTCTCTACTGTATATAGCCTCTCTACTGTATATAGCCTCTCTACTGTATATAGCCTTGCTACAGTATATAGCCTCTCTACTGTATATAGCCTCTCTACTGTATATAACCTCTCTACTGCATATAACCTCTACTGTATATAGCCTCTCTACTGTATATAGCCTTGCTACTGTATATAGCCTTGCTACTGTATATAACCTCTCTACTGTATATAACCTCTCTACTGTATATAGCCTCTCTACTGTATGTAGCCTCTCTACTGTATATAACCTCTCTACTGTATATCACCTCTACTGTATATAGCCTCTCTACTGTATATAGCCTCTCTACTGTATATAGCCTCGCTACTGTATATAGCCTCTCTACTGTATATAGCCTCTCTACTGTCTATAGCCTCTCTACTCTATGTATCCTCTCTACTGTATATAGCCTATCTACTGTATATAACCTCTCTACTGTATATAACCTCTCTACTGTATATAGCCTCTCTACTGTATGTAGCCTCTCTACTGTATGTAGCCTCTCTACTGTATATAGCCTCTCTACTGTATATAACCTCTCTACCGTATATAGCCTCTCTACTGTATATAACCTCTCTACTGTATATAGCCTCTCTACTGTATATAGCCTCTCTACTGTATATAGCCTTGCTACTGTATATAGCCTCTCTACTGTATATAGCCTCTCTACTGTATATAACCTCTCTACTGCATATAACCTCTACTGTATATAGCCTCTCTACTGTATATAGCCTTGCTACTGTATATAGCCTTGCTACTGTATATAACCTCTCTACTGCATATAACCTCTACTGTATATAGCCTCGCTACTGTATATAGCCTCTCTACTGTATATAGCCCCTCTACTGTATATAGCTTCTCTACTGTATATAGCCCCTCTACTGTATATAGCCTCTCTGCTGTCTATAGCCCCTCTACTGTATATATCCTCTCTACTGTATATAACCTCTCTACTGTATATATCCTCTCTACTGTATATAACCTCTACTGTATATAGCCCCTCTACTGTATATAGCCTCTGTACTGTATATAGCCTATCTACTGTATATAGCCTCTCTACTGTATATAGCCTCTCTACTGTATATAACCTCTCTACTGTATATAGCCTCTCTACTGTATGTAGCCTCTCTACTGTATATAGCCTCTCTACTGTATATAGC